>NC_141762.1:10887500-11142500 GCF_982258835.1 Parasteatoda tepidariorum
TCATCTTTTTTTAAAAAAAGTTGTTTGATTAGATTCACTAATGTCAAAAATACATGCACTTAAATAAGCTTGTCAGTATTTACCATGTTTTTTACAATGGATTTCAAAAGATAAATATTTATAATCTAATTCGTAGTACAATTCACCACATTTCTGTCTCGCGTGTCCTTATACGAGAGTCGCGCGCTCTTCGGCATCTGGCTCTTGCAGGGAAACGGAAAATAGATTGGTTTTAGGGTTGTTAGTTTTATTAAGACAAAGCAGGGTTGCATCTTTTTGTCGTGTATCTTTAGTCACATTTTTTCCTTCTTTTTCTTGAAGATTTCATAGAGTCCTTTGATTTCTGTTTTTTTTCTTTCCCTCTTTTGAAATCATTATTGCAAAAATAATATTAATAAAATAAGAATAATTTTGTAAATACATTAAATATAACTAAAATGGATTTGTAAATGAAATGTAACTAATTGTTTGACTCAACAGTTGAAATTTTGCATTACATTAAAAATATCTTTAATAAATTAAGAATTTTTTTCCTTCAAGTACGGATATCACAGATAAATTCCGAAAAAGTTTTAAGATATAGCTTGCTGAACTTACCAAAAATTAATTTTTTTATAATGCTTATTTAAACCTTTTTTAAAATTTTAGTCAGCGTACAAATTTTTGTTATAAAAATTCTAAAAATATTCTTTTAAAAAATCGTTTTCTATGTATCTAAATACAAGAATTATTTTTCTTAAAAAATCAGCAATGAATGTGCAAACGATAATTACTGTATTTATATATATAAAAAAGTGGTGATGGGAGACTAGTTTATGAACATGTAATAGAATGTTTTCAAAATTGAGAAATCAGAAAGCAGCTGATTTTCCCCTTAGATTTATAAAAACTAGAGACAAAATCATTTGAGGGAAAAAAAACATATGATTGACTATTTCTAGTACATTACTTTTTTTTTTTAAATATACAATTGAAGGTTAATTTTTAAGCTTGAAGTTTATAACATATGTATCACAATAAAAAAATAAGAAAATTTTGGCTCGATCTCGGTAGGCCAGCACTCTACTTTAAACACATCCAGTTTTAAAAAAATAACATTTTGTGTACTGCAAATTATAAACAAGAAACTAGCTAATAAATATCAACTTATAATTAATATTATTTCATAAATTTTAAATTAAATTATAATAATGGATTGGAAGAAATATGAAATATTTTTCAAAGTTAACTAAATTCTACAAATGTTGAACATATCACGTTGACGAGGATATATAAAAAAAGAACACTGATTATGAGTGTTCGTTCAAGCTGTTTTGTTCATATATATATATTAATTTTCCATAATACTCTTAATTTTCAATTTATTTCAAAGTCAGTTACTTTTTACGCGGAAATGGCAACAGTTTAAATTTAAAAAAATTAAGTCATGTAAATATTTAGAACAACTATTCATTTTTGTAGTTTTTCCTCTTTTCAGACGATAAATTATTTAGTTCTTTTCAGAATCGTAAATGGGGGACGAAACTCTAGTTCTCAAGCAAGACATTATAGGAACTATTTCTAATAACAATAACAACGTAGTTGAAAATTCATTTAGAAATGAAGAAAAGCTAAAGAATATAGTTGATGAGTTTGGTGAACAAGAAAATCCAGATGATGGGCTCAATGAATCTCCTTTTTCGGAAACGCAAGAATAGTATTTTTATTATATTAGTCAAACTAAATTTCATGCATAATTTTACATAGTTTATGTTTTTAAAATTTTTGCTCCGTTTCCTGTTTTGATTGTAAAAAATTGTCTTTTTGTGATTATTAAGTTTTTTATAGCAAAATATAATCCTCAGATAAAATTATTTTGGCGACTAATATTGATTGTAATGATTAGCCAATTGTAAAAGCAATTCGTAAAACATGGCGACAAATACCCATTTTTTCTTGTTTGTCTTTCAGTTTTTTTAAAGATGCCAATATTGTTGCAAAAAAAAAAGATTTCTTTTTAAATTAGAAAATTACAGAAAAAATTAAAATTATTAAATTTAACATACAACTTTTTGTAGTTTTTTAAAATAAATTTATATTTCTGTGAAAACAATTAAATGATAATTTACTTTTCATGTGACGAAGAGAAATACTTTCAGCAATATGGTAGTACTTATCCGTAAATTGGTGACCATAAAAAACCTATTACAACCATAGAACTTTTATTACTTACCTACATTATGCAACAACTTATTACCACAGCACGTATTATTTTTAATCCTAAACGTAATAGTATCCATTATCAAATTAATAAAGCAACACTGGCGTCAACAATAGTAAGGCGATTTTATGCGGCCTCCTTTAACCGACAAGTAAGATGGTATCCCTTTGTTACTTTATGATTAATAAAAGGGTTACCTTTGATAACTTTTAGGTTATGGTTTAGTAACTTTTGGTGCTTATCTTTATAAGCTGCAATCTTTTACTCATATGAGGATATTTTCTAGAAGCATCCAAATTTATGCTTAATTATATGTTTATTGGTTTATAAAATTTGTTTTAAAATTATTTAGACGACCAGGATCTCATTCATATGTTAGTTGTGTCGTAAACTTTTTAAGGGTACTTTTCATTTCGTGGGTCCTTAAAAAAATCACCTAAGAATTATTGTAGCCAATGATGTTTAATAATTAATTGTTGTATTAGGCACTACTAGTATTGTGTTATGATAATAGTTACTTAATGAATTTATATAGGTACCTATAGCATAAGTACTATAATAGTTTTTTTTACGGTTCCTAGAACCTGATTAATATCATCATAATGAAAATAAACAATGGGGACGGAAAATAAATTTTATTGTTGTTATGCAACCATTTTGATTTTTTTTATAAACAAAATAGCTTAAAAGGCGTCGGTTTCCAAATTTGTTCCTCTGATATAAAAAACAAAGATCCTCTAACTCTAATAGTAGCCAGCTTTGTGTACCACAATAAAAACTGTTTTATAAAAAGTATAATAGATGTAAAAGCTGCTATTTGGTTCGTTTGGTTGGAAAACAGCTTATTTGAGATCAATAAGTTAGAATACTTTTTCTAATTTAATAAGCAGTTATACTTTATGAATTAGAAAAAAAGAAACTCGTGTTGTTGGCTGCTACGCAAGAATACTAAAATTAATATTAAAAAATTACAAATCCTTAAAAAAATACACTTTCTATTAATTTACTAAGAGTGAGAGAATAATTTTTATTCAAAATCCTGCGGCAACGAAAACGTAAAAAATTAGATACTCAATGCTTTTTCGCTTCTCATTCTTTTACGCTCACATGCTTATACTTAAACTTTTGTGGTTAAAAAATCATTTCAACTTTTTTAATTAGCTGATAATAAAAATAATGCAGTTTAAAATAGATTTTTTTAATATTAATTTTATTTTTTAATCTTTTATTACTTCAATATTATTCTAATAGTGATGAATATACTGAAAGAGCAACCATAAAGTTCGATTATGCTTCCTTCCCGCGTTTGAGGCGCTATAGTTCTTCTGTTGGTGAGATTCTAATGCCGTTTTCACATAGAATTAGTGGTAATAGCTTCTGAAAGAGAAATTATTGAAAACTAGTTGGCTATGCCCCCTGCTCACTAACGCTTCCAAACATTGCTATACAATCTTATATGGTTTGCTTTGCAAACCATGCCCGCTTTGCTCGCTACTAAAAGTTAAACCTTTTTGACATGTGGTTTAGCATAAAATCGTAAGAATTTAGATTAATTACCTTTTTAAGAAATTAAAGTTTTTAGTCAATAGTAAATTATTGAAATAAAAGCTTTGAAATTGAAATAAATGGCATGCTGTAAAGATTCACAACTTTGTTAAAAACACAATTATAAATTTTAGAGCTGTGAGTCATCACTGTAAAATGATCTAAATATTAGTAAGTTAGATTGGAATAAGTGACATTAATATAGAAAAACACAGGAGAAACTAAACATTAATTATACTTAAAAAACGAAACAGCATCATATTTCAAAGAATAAAATTATTGTGATTGAATCTGCTTAAGTGTAATTTAAACATACTATAGAACAGTTTGTTTATTAAGATGAACTACTAGCGTTTAACCTTTCAGTTCTTCTTGGTTTATATCTCAGTTTGTTTCAGTTTATCGTTGTTCACTCGGGAAAGCTTTTTTATTCAGAAATTTGCAAACGTGCATGTTTACGCTTTCCCGCTTATGACAGCTTACACGCTTGATATTCAACTTTTTTGTTGCCAACGCTAAAAAAAGACAGAGGAAAACTAAGTATGTTTCATATTTATAAAATGACTGTATAATAATCTTGTAGAAGTAAAATTGACTAAATATTAAAAGAGAGAACAAATAACGTGCTAAATATTTAAGTGTTGAGAGAACAAATAACGTGCTAAATATTTAAGTGTTGATGTTAATTTTATGAGAAAATTTTTACCAACAATTTCGTCTGTATGTAAAAGAATTTCAAAAAAGTAAATTTAATAGACTATACGATTTCCCCTGTCTCCACATTTTTCCTCTCTCTGTTACCATGGTATCCGCAAATCTTGCTTTTTTCCCTCACGCCTGCATATATTCCAACTTCTTATTGAAACATTCAGTTTTGGGGGGGGGGGGGGCAAAAAGCTTTTCGTAACCATGGTAATCGAGGGGGAAAAAGTGTGGTCGTGTATCCTCAAAACGCCTACTTAATTTCAGAAGAGTATTGTATGTAAGAATACTGTAAAGTTTTTATTTATATACATGGATCTCATTTACAGCACATCACATAACTGTTTCGAAATTTGAGCGCTGCTTAAAAATAATTTACACTACCAAATTATAGTAAAAAAATGTTGATTTTCAGTTTGGCAAGCAATGACGGAAACAAGAATATCACTATACTATCTGCAGATTCCGATCTTGCCAGAAAGTTGGATGTTCAAAACACTAGGATAAAAGTTAGTGTTCAATATTCAAAAGTAAGATTTATTTAAGCTATGAAAATTTATATAACTTAGATGCTTATTTTACTCATGCAGAAAAATAAAACGCTATTTGCTATCATATATAATAGAATATTTTCTAACATTATTTAATCGGTAAACGTTTTAGGAATCACTGATAAAAATACTAATATTTTTTCGACAGTGAGGATATCAAGAGTTGGTAAGCTCATCTATAACAGTAACACGAGTTTAGAAATTTTAGGAAAATGAATTTCAAGGTTCATAGTCCTTTATAAAACTAACATTGCAACTTCATTTTAAAATATGTTATTACATGTTAAATAACAAAATACAAAATTTATAGAAAAGCGATGGAATAGTTTGTGAGTTTAAATAAGTTGCATTTTTTAAAATTTCCTTTCTCTAAAATCTTTCTACCGATTCTATACAAATGAAGGATTTTGTCATTTAAAACAACGCAATTTAAAATTACGTTAAAATTGTATCTCGCAATTAAAAATTTTTTCAACCATTTTTTATTATGTAATAAGAAATAAATTTTTATGAGAATTATCTATGGAAAGGTGGGCTTTAAAATTCTGTGTCAAATTTTTCTTTTTCTTTGGTGAAATAGTTACAAAAATAAGACGAAAAAAACAAACAAATAAACTGCTCTCCTGACTTAATTATTGGGACCATATTTTTCAGATAGCAGCTACCTCGATATTCTGAGGGATAGAGCGTTCAAGGGATAGAGCGTTCGCCTTACAATTAGGGTAAACGGGTTCAAATCCCAGCGATGGCTGGCTGATTCGAATTCCGCACCCGGCTCGCACCAACCACAGTGCTGACGTAAAATATCCTCAGTGGTAGACAGATCATGGGTGGTAGACCCTTTGCTGTCAGGCTAACCGTGGGAGGCTTTCGTGGTGTTCTTCTCCATGTAACACAAATACGAGTTAGTTCCCTCAAAAAGTGCTCCATGAAGGCAAATTTCTCCCAAGACTTGATCCAGGAGTCTTCTGGATTGGGTTCAAAATTACAAGGCTACGGAGTTGAACATTGGTAGTCGTAAGCCCAAAATTAGGTCGGCTGTTCAACAACGGTTATTAATTTGAGGTAGCAGCTAAAAAATAAATTAAGGGTATATTTATTAAGACAAAATACGATCTATCCCCGGATCTGAACGTGAAAATCCGATCATTTGTTGAAAAATTATTCATGTTTCCATTTTTAACATATAACATCATTTTTGTATATTTTAGTTGATTTTTATATGCTATTTCAGAAACAGAACATGGGGTCAGCAAATTTTGCACCAAATACGGAAGAATTTCAGAGAGGTCGAGCTGAGGTTATTCGCTTACAAGCTGTAACCAATAATAATCAGCAATCACTGGAAAAATCTTCACTTTGTAATTTAAGCGATGTGGCGCCTGAAAATTCGACTCACAAAGTATATATTAATGAAGATTTGGATATTATTACAAATGAATCCACTGTATCGTCTCAGGTAATGCTAAATTTAATTTATTGATTTTTCTTTTTTTGAAACTACGAAAAGTTGAATTGAAATAAAATTTAAATTATATGTAAAAATAAAAAAAAAGTAATATTTAAATATTAGGAAATAACGGTTTAGGAATTTTTTTATGACATTTGTTACGTCAAAAAAAGTAACAAAATTTTGTTTTAGTACATTTACTTATACGTTTGCACAAACACATACCTATACAATACATTTACTTATTGTTCCAAAATGTTTGATTTTTTTCTTCTGTTACATGCTGGCTACTAATTATTTCAAAACTATTTAAAGTGTAGAATGAAATATTTAGTAACATGAATTTTTTTCTTGGTATGCATGTGCAAAAAATGGATAAAATAAGCTGAATTATGATTTCTAAAAAAGATCTGTTTCACACGACGAGAATAGTTTTCAGGAAAACGTAATTCTTTATTCTTGAACTTTATTTTATTTTGAGCTAAAAAGCTCGATGGGAAATTTTGTTACTTTTTTCATTCGAATTTAACATTAAGAAGTTGATATAAACAAGCGAAATAGTAAATAAAATATGAATAATTGATTGGATATAAATGAAATCATTGCTGTTAAAAACTGTCCTAACTCTCGATACCCCCTGACATCGTTCCACGGAACCCTAGGAAACCGCAGCACTAAGTTCTTCATTTGTTGTTAATTTCTCTAATTATTTTTTTAGTAGATACGCTTTAAATACCTATTATTTTGTATATCTCCGTGAAAACAAAAACTATTCTACTATATATATTGAATATCGACGCTACAATTACATATGCATCTCTTAATTCCAGGTATCAACTGCTCCACTGAAAGAAATGCCTGTGTACTTAACACAAAATGATCTTCAAAATATAAATCCGAATGTGGGATCGGATATTCTTCAAACTGCAGTATCCAGTATTACAGAAAATATTGGAGCAACATACCAACAAATCATGTTGGACGTTCAACCACCTGAATATACTATGCTAAACGCAAAAAAGGTAAACTATAATAACCTGGAAAAAGGTGTGTCTGTTATTGAAAACACAAGGTAGCCAACTTGTAGAAATGCTTTTCAGTACAAAAAAAAAATATATATATTTTTCCAAGTCAAAATGAAACATTTATAAGCCATGCAACTATTTAGTATTAAATAAATAATCCCAAGAAACTGAAGTGGTAAGATATTACTTGATTAAAAACTTCATTCACTTCAAAAATATACAAATTGAAAATAACAATCGACATGTTTAAAATGCTTAAGAATAGACGTCAATGAGAATAAACGAAAGTGATTAGAATTATAAAACGAAAAATTGCCACAGAAAAATTAAGGTGAGAAACAAATCAAGAAAAACCACAATAGTCGAGAGAGAAAAAAAAAAAAAACGTCAATTGCTGAAACGTCTATAGCACAACAATTGTTGAAACGTCTAAAAGTCGATCTGTTGTTGTTTCTCATGCCACTTGCCATACTAGCAAGCCTGATTGGTGAAACCGAGCAAATTTAAGGCAGAGTGTGCGTTTCTTGTTTTTCCGTGGTGCCATCTATGTCCAAGAATTCGACTTCTACCACACCCGTTTATAGGGCGGACCCTTTCATACATCCGCAGATCATAATTTTGACCCGAATCAGAGAACGATCGATCTCCAATCCAGTACCCCCAAAGGTATTGATTGAAAGTCGATCTATTCATGTCGAGCAACTTGTTTTTATTTCAAATCATTTTTGCTTTACCTCATTCACGTTTGGCAAGTCTTGAAAACGAGTGCCTGTTTTTGAGCGCTTGAAACATGTCGATTGTTATTTCCGATTAGTATATTTTAGAAGTGAATGAAGTTTTTAATCAGGTAACATCTTACCGCTTCAGTTTCTTGGAATTATTTGTTAAATATTTAGTTGTTTTTTAACTAAAGAGTAGTTAATAATTTACTACCCTGTAGTTTAGAAACTATAAGATGCATACATTTCTTCCAGATTTAAAAAAAAAACAACAACATTTCATTATATTAGTTCCATAAAAAATATATTAATTTCACAAATATTAATGATGTAATACACAAATGTAATGAGATTTGAAAACGGAATGAAACTTTTCATCCATGCTCAAGCTGCAACATCCCAGTATCTCTGGAGCACGTTCTGGATTGCCTCAACATTACCGTGGTGGATCTATTCCTAAAAATATCAATGGTTACCTCAAAGTTTATGGAACATTTCAAAGACCTGCTTTAGAGCTAATCAAAACCATGGGGATCAATTCTACCATCATCACGAATATTTTATGATCGTCGTTGCCTTGTAATTTTGAACACAATCCTGAAGACAAGGGGACTCCTGGATCAAGTATTGGGAGAAATTTTGCTTCCGAGGAAGACTTTTTTATGGAACTAACCCGCATTTGCGTTACACGGAGAGGAAAACAACGAAAACTACGCACAGTTAGCCTGAAGGCAAGGGGACTTTAACCCATGATCTATCTGCCACTGAGGATATTTCGCGTCAGTACTGTAGTCGGTGTGAGCCGGGAGCGGAATTCGAATCAACCAGCTATCGCTGGGATCGAACCCGGGTCATCTCATTAGGAGGCGAGTGCTCTATCCTCTGATCCACCATGGGTCTAAATTGTTCTCTTCAACGTGGAAAAATCGCAATTTATCAATTATCAATAAGGCCGTGGCGGCAAGTCACAAGCTGCAACTTTATAACTCTAACATTCTTCTTCTTAGGCACTACAGCCTGTTACCGGTCTAGACAGTCTCAGTCAGTTTACCCCTTCTAGATCTATTCTATGACTCTAACATTATTCCAGCAAAATTATGCTTTTTCTTTGGAAATATAAATACCCAAGCTATTATTCAACACTGCTTTTGTGCAACCTTTAGTTGTTATTTTACGTTGTATAACAGTCATTGAACAGCCGACCCAATTCTGCGCTTACGACTACCAACACTCAACTCCGTATCCTTGTAATTTTAATCCCAATCCAGAGGACAAGGGAGCTCCTGCACCACCAGAGGTATTGATTTGTTATGGGAACATGGAGGATTCTGTGACCCGACTGATTTAACGTGCATCAGTCAACATTTACTACGCGAGGAGTCTTCGGTGGGGATAGAAACCACGATCTCTTCGACATGGGCCCAGTACCCTACCAACCAGGCCTCCCCTTGGTTGTTACATAGAAAATGCTTTCTTGAAAAAAAAAAAGAGCTTTTGGAAATTAGCCCTTATGTTAAGTGGATTATGTCCAGAATGCCTAATTCATTAGCTTCAAAAAATGTCACCTTGTGGATATTTTACGTCAGCATTGTGGTCGGTGCAAGCCGGATGCGGAATTATAGCTTTGCTTCAAGTGTAAGGCACTTAAGCTGTGGATTTATTTTTATTTCCCTTGGTGAAAGAATTTCGAAAAACCATGCAAAGTTTACAAAAGCCTTCAATTACCTGTAGACACTTAAAAAAATCCGTATAAGATGGCATCCTTGCTTATATTTAAAGGCTATTCTTCAAAGGCTCTGTTCGTGACACGAAATAAAATTTTTTAGCTAATGCAATGCTACTTTTTATTTTTTATAACTGTTATGAGCTTGTAACATATATGTGTAGCTGTTGCATTAAGTTCTGTCCATCTTCATTTAGAGTTTAATGCAATTATTATTTTTTTTTTAAAATTTTCTTTAGTTTCGTAAAATTTTCTTAATCGGTAACACAGGATCTTTATATGTTTTACAGGCTTCAGACGTGTCTGCTATGAATGGGTTATCATGGGTAACTAATTCAACTTCTAGCAGTACGACTGCAACCAGCGATTGTTCCACCGCCAGCAATGTTCTTTATCAGACAAGCAGTTTGGATACCAGCGATGTTTTAAATGAGTATCGTGGGTAAGTAAATTATTGTATAAATGTATTTTAATTCATTCAAAGTTTTAAGAGTAAAGTTGGAATAAAATGGTATTTCATTTTGATTTTTCCTACCTGAAATAAAATGCAATTTTAACCCACTGCTGGTTTAGCAAATGGGCAAAATTAGGAGAAAGTTTCTCCCAAATATTCATTTCCCTATTTAATAACATGGAAAACCCGGTTTTTCTATGCGAAGTTAAAATACGACTTTTTATGCGCAGAACCGTTAGTTGGTTAAAACCGGTTTTTCTATGCGGAGAAGTTAAAATACGACTTTTTATGTGCAGAACCGTTAGTTGGTTAAAGCGTTCATGCGTACAGAGCACCAGAATAAATAATAATAATAAAACACTTTAAACAATTTTTGATCTAAAGATCGGATTTTCACGTACTATGACTAATGGTTCGAGAGCTTGACATCAAATATGCTAGTTAAGTGTGGACGATATTTTAAGTTACGAAATCAGACACAAAAACATATCTCTCTGAATAAACAAGCCTTTTTCGTCAGAATTTGATTCTCGATCTTTAAAATATAGGTAGTAGCCGCAACCTGGGAAATAGGGTTCCAATAGTTTGGTTGGGAGATATTTAAAATCCGATTTCTCAAAAACTGTTCGACCGATTGCGTTCAAATTTTATAATTGTCATATATTACATTCTTTAAAATGATGTAAAACTTTGTACCAGTCAAAATTTTTTCGACTATTATAAAATAAAATAATAACAAAAATATTAAAATTATTTTTTGCATGAAAAATCTGTGGATAAACAAATATTATTATGTGCAGAGTGTTTTTTTATTAGCTTTAAAAAATTCTAGAGATGAGCCGAAATACGCAAAATGTAAAATTAACAATAAGGGGTCTAAACTTAATACCATTCTTCTAACCAAACTATTGGGACCATACTACTACCCATATTTTGGGGGTCAAAAATCATATTCTGTCAACATAAAAAAAAGTGTCTCATTTTGTAACTTAAAATATTGTCTGCAGTAATTAATTAACATATTTTAGGTCATTCCCTTGAACCATTAAGATTGAATAGAAGAATGTGAAGATCCGATCATTAAATCAAAAGTTATTTTTACCGCACAGTTCAAGAAATCTTACATTTGTATTTTCTTACAGAAGTAAGGTAAAATTAGCTTTTAAATTTACAGTTAATTACAAACAATAGGTACAGAATCATTTATTACAGAAAAAAGAATTTAATATGTCAAATTATAAAACAAAAAATCAAGACTGAGAAAAATAAAAACAAATAAAGAAAACAATTCTATAAATTGTTTGCTTCTAGCCACATAAGTTTCTGTTAAGAGAATATTTACTGTTAATATTTTTTTCTAAGTCATTAAGTAGTTCACTTTAAATATAATTAATTCGCAACCAAACATAGACAAACTTTATCATTTTTAAGAGAATAAAAAATAGCAAAATAAAAATATCACCATTTTTGAAATTTCTTGTAGAAAATTGTCTAATTACACACATTTGTGACTTTTCCTGGCTTCCATAAAATTAACTTTCATTATAACAATGAAAAAGCTTTGTAATTAAAGTTATTTTCAAAATGCCCGTTGAAAGCTAATTAAAAACAGACTCGTAATAAATACTTCTCTCACTGAAGTATAGTAAAACAATAACCCACTCTTTCCACTCCTTAGCATTAAAATTAAATAGAATATGGTTCCTTATTCCCCTTTATCTACTTAAAATTGAGGAATGTAGATAAAAGAATTTCTTACAGATATTTTGGAAATCTGTTAAATATTGTTGATAATTTTTTCTTTGTTTGGAAAGCAGCATCTTCCAAGAAGTGTTTTTTCATAGTTCAGGCATTAAATTCGGAGATTCATGCGGCAAACTTGTTACAGAAAAGGTCAAATTATCTTTTTTAGTTACATCAAACATTTATATATGTTTATTTACAATATGTTATAAACTGATTGCTAATAATCTAAATGTAAATTTTGTAATCTAGAGGTGTATTAAATGCAACATAAACCTACATAAAGAGTGTTCATGAAGTAAGAATTTGAAAAAAAAAAATTAGTTCATGGAAATCAGATTAGTAAGTTTATAAGTAATTATATATATTTTTTTAAAACTAGTACTTTTTCAAATTTATGTTTGCCGACAAAATCGTCTAAATGTATAACAGTAACAAAAAGTAAAGAGGTTTTTCAATTTAGTAGAAAACTAAAAGGCATTTGGAGGAAAGCATGCTTTTATATTTAGGTACTGTTTATATATAGGTATAGTCAAACTGCCCATTTTGGGATAATATTGGGTGAGGATAGATTAGGAGAAACATCAGCGTTTGGTGTACCGGTTAAATGCATACTGGGCAGTGACCTTAAAAAATTATGTTGTTAGGCATACCGGGAAGTGGCGCTTGACTAGACCTAGTATATATTTTGGACATTTACCAAAGCGACTATGTGATTTTTCAACATTCACTGGTAGAAGTTAGTTACCAGCAATTTCAATCATTCACAGAAACATGTATACAAAATCTTTCGTTTGATAGAAGGTGTTGGGCTTTACATGCATATTATTAAAGCAAAATAATTCTCAAAAGTTAATAAAAAAAATGTTATTTGATATAATGGTTAAAGGCTGTTGTCTCCTAATGTTAAAGTAAGTGTAAACTTAAATGTTAGTAAAGTTATTTGTCGATCTTTATCTCATAAATATTTATGGTCTGCCTGTTAAATTTTTTTTAAAGAAGAGTATACGTTTTACTCATATTATTGATTTTAATAAATCTATGCTTGTGATCATATTAAGTATGTTGTTTTCAACAGGGTAGAGAATATAGGGATTAATTCTGCTCAGACAATGGAAAGTTTTGTTACAGCTGACAATCAAGTAGTTTATGGTTACAAGGATTCAAATGGAGAAATGCATTTCTTCAGTCCAGCACCCGATGATAGAGAAAGTCACAACGAAAAAGAAAGGCGAAGAAGGTGTGATGGCTTTTTCAATATTAAAATGATATAAATAGTTATTTAAAAAAAAACTAATGCACCTTTCATATAAGACTTATTATTTATTAAAACAGTTCTCTTAAAATAACTTAATTGAATAAAAATCTGTGTCTGTTATAAATCACTTTAAACTACTTCTATAGATATTAATTTTTAGACAGTATTTTATATTTCAAATAAACCAAAAACTATAAAAGTTTTCTTGCTTTTTGAAGAAATTGTAAAGAGTTCAGCAAAACATACTGCATCCGAAGTGAAACCTAATTTTGATAGCCATGAAGATTAACTCAATTAATCATAACCATGAACTCTAATCCGTGAACAATTAATTTAATATACAAAAATGAAAAGATTTTTGGTTCTTATTCTTTTAAATATACTTAAGATACATTTATTTAAGAGCATTTTTATTTCTAAAACAATATTTACACATGTTTTTTTAAGGAAATGTGTATTATTTAACTTCTATAAAAATTAACTTAATTATTTTTGTAAAGATATTCATATATATATATATATATATTTAAAAAAATTATTATCATAATAATTTAGGAATTTTTTAGTGCTTGCTTCAGAAACACTGGTCCCCTTTTAATTTAATTATATAATTTTCCAATGAATGCTAAAATTTCAACACTTTCATATTAAGCCTATTTTATTACAAGTTTTCGGTCTTAAAATGGTTTAAAACGTTAATAAATAATAATAAAAAAAAGAATAATCTACTTAAAATATGTGTATAATATCCATAAAAAAATAGAAATCGGTGCAATAAATAATGGAAAAGTGACCTTTAATATTAAAAAAAAATATTCACAAAAAAACATTTTAAGTTTTACTAAGATTGCTACTTTGCAGAAAAATCTTTCCAGCAACTAAACTACCTGTCAGAATTTAAAGTTTGTCGCATGATGACACCAGACCTTTTTAAAAAAATCATAATGAAAACTTTCAAAAATGTCACTTGTGTTAATGTAAGACTTGCAGTCATTTTAATTCAAAAAGGAGCTACAAAATTTGGTCCCTCTTACAGTAACAATACATCCTGATACATATTTTTTCTCAATATTTACATTTTTCATACGTTTTTATTATCTATTTTACTAAAATTTTATACTATGTCATTTAATAATAAAATGTGTCACCCATGTGTTTTAAGTACTTTTTGAGAAATGTATGACTTATTTAACTAACGTACTTTCTACTTTTTATGATAGAAGTCGTGTCTCTATAGCCTGTAATTCTTTGCGAAAAATGATTCCTGGAATAAGTGAGAAAACTGATAAGGCAACAGTTTTTGAGCAAACTGCGAAATATTTGAAATTTTTAAGAGATAAGTTTGGAACACAGTTTGATCAAGTAAGAATATTTTAAAAACTTTAAAAGTCGAGAAAGTATCGATGCACTGTTAAAACATTTAAAAAGAATTATAATAAAGTTAATAAATTGAGTATTACCTTATTACCAATAATATTACCTTACTATAAAAACAAGTTTTAATAGCAGTTTCTAATAGTCTGCAATAGTATTGATTGTTTGGACAAAGACTGATAAAAATTTTCTTTCTTGATGTTAATTTTTGTGAACCGTCTTAATTACAACTTTTTTAGTTTAATCATAATTTTTGAGGCAAAGTTTTATTTTATCTAAAATATGTAATTGAAAAATTTAGCAAAATATTGACATACAAATCCAATTTTTAAGTAATCAGAACAGCCAACCTTGGCCAAGTACCCAGCTCCATTTTTAAAAGGTTCTATCTTTTAACAGTCATGTCAAGAGTGTCACATAATTTTGACCCTGGTTAAACCCGAACAAGGATTGAGATAGTACCCACCTCTCCTAACTTTCATATCACCACAACCAATAACAAGACAGCAAAGAACAGGATAGTATTCAAAATAAAAAAACAGAATACCTTAATAAATTTTGATTTAATGATGGGATTTTTACGTTTGAAACAGCTATCTTAACAGTTAGAGGGCTCAAAATTTACAGTAGTTTGTTGGCCAAATATCACTAATATCTAACTCAGAATAAAACATATAATAGTAGGCCCTTGAATAAGTGACCAATCCCTGTTAATTGGGTGTAAAAGGATAATTGTTGATTCTTTTTTTCTTTCTTTTTGTCCGCAGCGATCAGAATAAGGAAGAAATTTCAGATTCTCCTTATTTTACACAAAAGTCAAGAGAAGCTTGACTTCTCATATTTATGCCAACAAATTCAGTGAGAAAGGAAAATGGGACTGAAAAATTTAAACAATCTGACACATGAAATAGTGAAGAATTTTTTCATGTTATATATTTTCATATGCTTCTTTAATATGAGGGACTGGTGCATTTCTTTGTGTGGAAGAAATTTTTTGAAAGTTATAAGTGAAAGCGGGTACTACTAACATATGAAATCTTTTAGCTTCTGGTCTCTTTAACTAATAAATAAATTTTTTAGTTTTTACTCCTGTGGGTTAAACTGAAATTCACTTAGAAATTTGAGTAGAACAGGGTTGTCACTCAAATCTGGAAATTTTTTTTTCTTGTACATATAATACACAATATATTAAGAGGAAAAACACAATCATTGTGCTCCTCAATGATCTATATTAGTCTAGCTATACTAGTTTTAATTGCTGGAAAAATTGAAAGAAATAAGGATTAGCTTAACATATTTAAAACAAATAATAATAATGGAATAGTTTAGTATGGCTGAAATATCATCCTTAAATATCTCATAGATTGCGTTTTCAGTGGTTACTACTTTTATAAGATGTAAATATGAAATAAAATTCCCTGTATTTTTCCAGTTTGTAAGGAATAACTCAAAATTCCCTGCATTATCCCTGCTATTTTAGGTGATTTTTCAATTCTCTGAATTTTTCAGGTTTTCCCTGTGGAGTGGAAACTCGGTAGAAGATATTTTAAATTTTGAAATCAGATGTAGAAACATACTTTCTTCGAATAAACATACCTTTTTTTCCCTTTCCAAAGTGATTTTGATTATTGACGTTTAAAATATAGGGAGTATCTCAAAATATGATCTATCATAAAGAATATTTTATCGTGTAACAAAATGCTTTAACCTTTTTCTTACAGGCTTATTGTGAAAAATACTATCAAGGAAGAAGTTGAAGAAAATGCTGTTAACTTATGTGCACTATTCTGTGTCAGCTATTAGTTGTTATTGAACACAGTACAATGAAAAAATATACTCTGAAATAAAAGTATAACTTAATAATATCAAAACTAAGATGTTATGTTGTTTGATATTTTTTATTTGATTTCTGAGTGTTTGACAGTCTTTATTTAATTTTTATCGTAAATTATTTATCTAGATACTTATTATGAAAGATCTGATCAAATGAAATGGCTATGAAAAGTAAAATGCCAAAATGGTTACTTTCAATATTAGATTTAGAATATAAACATTGATCTTGTAACCCATATTTGAAATAATTATACCTCGCTACCATGTCACCGCCACAGAGCCAGATGAAAGGCTAGGGAAGTGCTTACTTTTGACAAACTATGGCTGCTCTCCTAACGAAACTAAATTTCTTGAGCTTTTCAGAGAAAAAGTAGAAAAATTTTGCAAATCGTTAAGACTAAAAGTAGCATAATTTTAATAAAAATTTAAACATTTATTTATAATTATTAAAAATTTATACCTCAACACTGAAAGAAAATAAAATTAATTCTTTGCACAAAAATTGTTCATGGTTTCAAACCTGAAATTTTCATGATATTGAATAAAAACATTTTTTTTAAAAAAAAATTCATTATATTATTTAATTACTGGATTTAGAGAGGTTTGCTTTTGAAAAAGACTTACAGTCTTAATGTTTTAAGATGTAAGAAAGCTGAAATTATTAATTGGAATTTTTTGAAATTAAATATGAATCCATTATTAAAATAGCCCCAATGACAAAAAAAAGATGATAAAAATACCTTTAGATAGATAGAAATACCATTTAAAAGATACAATTTCATATATAAAGACGGTGAGTAATAAATTGTAACACTTTATTGGGTGTAAATAAAGTGAATAGACTCATTGAAAGAAATAAGACGAAAAATACTGTATGCAAACATTCCAATAAATTCCAGAGCTAAGGGTAAATTTCCCAGACAAGTTAAGGTTTCTCAAGGGAATTTCTAAATTCCCTGAGAATTTCAGGCTATTCCTATTTCCAGAATGAGTGGTCACCCTGAGTTACCAGGTTTGCATGACTCAAATATAATGTGATTTTTTTTCTTATCTTAGAATCTTTCTGAAAGAAAGGGAAAAATATTAAGGAAAAAAAAAAAAAAAAAAAGGAAATCTAGAAAGCTGAACTAATACTTTTTAAAATAAATAAATAGATTTATTTACATGCTTTATAAGAAATCACACCTAATAGAAATATTATAAATTTCTTTTATAAAAAGCCAGTAACAGACATTAAAAAAAATAATAAAATACAAAACACTCACATAAATAAATTTAACATCAGATCATTAAATATTTACATCTTGATTGATTTATGATATTTTACAATGACACATATAATTTACCAATACATAGATGAAAAGTCTGCTAAAAATAAAAATAATAAAATGTAACCTTGTCACAAGATACGTCAGAGTCGTTTAATGTCAGTTTCAATACCATATAGTTGGGCTTTCAAGCGCTTAATAGCTACCACAGTAGACTTTGATTGCTGAGCAGTGGTGTGCACTGTTTTTAACAATTCCATATCTTTCTGGCCATTTTCAAATATAAGTACAGCCTAAACAAATGAAAGAGAAAATTTTTAATTTTATAAAAGCAATGCATAAAGATATCAGCATAGACAGGGACAGTGATGACGTATTTCATGACGTCAAACGACGCGTCCTTCCAATCTCCGTTCCAAACATTCTGTTGAACGATCCATTTAAATGGCATTTCCTATGTTAATTTAAGACGGCAAGATTTTTAGTTGTTTATTGACATAAATAAAATTATTTAGCGCTTTTAAGAGACTTATTCCTAATTTATGTAGTTTTCTTTATACGGGGTATCAGTAGGTTTTACGAGTTAAGTGCATTAAATGATATAAAAAAAGTTTCAAAATGGTCAAGTTATCTTTAATTTTGATGTATAAAAATTTAAGCGTCAATATTTTTTCACTCTTGTTTCATGTTTATAATAATGTCTTATTTTATTTAGAATTTGTTACATATTCCTTATCTACATCTAATTTTTTTCTTTAGTTATGGATAGGCATGCATTGTTTTTAAAAACATTTTGTAATTTTTAATCTATAATTAGATTGTATTTATCAATACTAATGTCTGTTTATTTAATTAAGTCTGATGATTAAATTTGTAGTTATTGTAAACTTTGTTTGCTTAAGATTTTCTGATTATTGCTGCTAATTCTCATTAGCTTTAGTTTTTAACTACTATATAGGAATAAATTATGTTACTAACTTATTGTTAAATGTGCACTGAGTTTTAGTTTAAACTGAGATTTATTTTGACTTGAGATTTTTTCTTGTTATATTTGTCAACATCATCATTAAATAGTTTTTAACAATAATTTTATGCATTAATTTTTGAGAAAATTAAGATACCTTATTATTAGATAATTAATATTAGATTATTCTTAACGTTACTAGTGTAGTGCTATGTTAATGTGTAGTGTTATGATAGTGCAGTGTAGTGTTATGTTAAAAGGGTCAATACTATGTTTAGTTTCCAGAATTTTAATACATAGAATAGCTAAATTATTTTAAAATTTTTTTTAATTTTCATTTTAAAATGCGAGAGGAACAATTTTTGTAGGTGTTATATATGAATTTATCTTTAAATCTCAGATTCCTATTTTATTCGATAAGAAATTGCAACATGAATTTTTTAGAATTCTTTAAAACATACTTATCCCATACAGAAACTTTTATTTAACATTCATATTTATTAATCTATGTATTCACATAGGTGTTTAAATTTTACTTATATAATAATATTAATTTCGCATGCATTTCAAATAAATATAATTCAAATTTTTAAAAAATTTTTTAATTTAGAAACTTAACTCTTTAATGCATGTATACGTATTTAGTTATACAGCTTTTATATTTGGCAAATGTTACTGTTATCACTTTTTAGAGAATAAAATTTGCATTTAACAGTCTAAATCAAAATTTTTTAAATTACCTTCATAGTAATATTTTATTTGTTACAGTGAACGTAATATTCAAGTCATCCAAATTTATTTCATAATTTGGTTGTAAATATGTTTTAAGATCTGTCAACGTCTGTGTTAAGATCTTGTTTACATAATATTTTTTTTTTTACTTCCTATCATTTTAGCTCAAATTTATAGGTAAATTTACTATTTTAAAAACGTGTATCTTAAATGCTTTATAATTTTCACTAACTTATCTGACTTTATTCATGCTCCTTACATAACTTTTTAATTTGTTTTTAAATTTTCATTATTATTTACAATTAATAAGTTGTCTCAATATTATAAAAAAAAAATTTATTTAAAATAATATACATATTTTAAGAAAAATTAAACATAAATTAGAAATAACATTTTTCAAATAATAAGATTCACAAATTTCCGATTTCCAGATTATAACTACAATTTATATGGTAAATATTAAATACTAATTCTCCCAATCATACATACAAAAAGTTTTCATAATCATTTACAATTAATAAGCTACTCCAATTAATATCATAAAAAGAGATTAACGTAATATTAATATATGCAACACTTTTTCTTGCCCTTTCAGTGGTTAAATTCGACTCTATATTAATATATTCAAAGATTAGTTGACCCACTTTTAACTACATGAGAAACGCCATATTGTTTGCTCCGTTCGAAACTTTGTTTGGAACGGGGAGAGCTAGTGACGTCTTTGATGACGTAGGACTAACCCTGTCTATAGCAATGAAGAGGTATTCAATAACAAATTTTAATGATAAAAATAATTTACTTAAGAAATTAAAGTTTATTCAGAAATCACGAATGAGATACAATTAACCACCAAAATCACCATAATAACCATCATGCACCAAAAAAAAAGGACCTTAAAAATGCTAATTAGTCAGTACAGACGATATTTTAAATTACAAAATCAGACACAAAAAGGGATTCAAATTTTTATCACCAAAAATATAGGGGGCAGCCGCAGTTCGGTCAGGGGAGCAATCCAAAGTGAGGACCACATAATATAAATCTTATTTTTGGGTATTTGCCATATCTCGAGAATTTTTTAAATGAAATGAAAACTTTTTGCACAGAATTATAAAATTAGTTTACCCAAAGATAATTCCATGCAAAAAATAAATTTCAGTTAATATTAATTATTTTACAATACATATAACATGTTTTACATCATTTTAAAGTATGTAATTTTACATGGCATGGGAAATACAAAATTTGAGCAAAATCGGCTGAACAGTTTCAAACTTTTAATAAACGGATTTTTTTTAAAAAATTCGATTTCTTAGGAACTATTCAACCAATTTTGCTTAAATTTTGAATTTTTCCATGCAAAATTACTTATTATAAAATGATGTAAAAAATTGAATACCTTAAATTTTTTTTTTTTGTATGGAATTATCTTTGGATAAACGAATTTCATAATTGTGTGCAAAATTTTTTCAACTCGCTTAAGAAGTTCTCGAGATATGGTGAAATACGCAAAAAATAAAATTAACATCATGTGGTCCTAAACTTAGGATTGTTCTCCTGACCAAATTATGAGATCCATATTTTCCAAATTGCGGCTACCCCCTATATTTTGGGGATCAGAAATCTGAATTTGTTGAAAAAAAAAGCATGTGAATTCAGGAAATTTTGATTTTGTGTCTGATTTCGTAACTCAAAATATCGTCTGTACTAATTAATTAGCATATTTAGGGTCACTCTCTGGAACCATTAAGATTGAGTCCCAGAACATGAAGATCAGATCATTAGATCAAAAGATACTCAAGTTGGTGAGTTTTTTTTGTCACAATGTACTTCCATTTTTAAAAAAATGCAGCATAATTAAAAATTTAGAACAATAAATAGTTCATGATATTTTTTTTTTAAAGAACAGTTAGTAATCACTTCACATTATCACTTTGAGTAGCTTTTGTTTTAGAGATCAGATTTTTAAGGAAACAAATTGATCTTAATAATGCAACAGCTTAAATAATTAGTGAATGCTAACTAAGTTAGAAAATACAAACACATAAACAAACTTTCTCAAAATGAGCATACCAATCAGGAAAATATCGCTCCAATAATTTACTCATGAAAGTACACTCTATAACAAAAAAATTGACGGACCAAGAAGCAATCATCTGATTGCTTTGAAATTTCGTATGCATGAATGTTTTGAACAGATATGGCTGGAATGATGCCGACTGGGGACGTATAGTCTTTAGCGACGAATCCTGCTTCCAATTGAGTCCTGACGATCATCGAAGACGTGTTTGGAGACCCACAGGGCAGAGGGGGGATCCTGCCTTCACTATTGCACGCCACACCGGCCCTTAACAAGGCATTATGGTCTGGGGTGCTATTTCCTTTGACAGCCGGACCCCATTGGTTGTCATTAGAGGTACACTTACCGCACAGCGGTACGTCGACAACATCCTAAGACCTGTTTTGCTACCGTTCCTTTTGGAGCGCCCTGGGCTGGTTTTTCAGCAGGACAATGCTAGACCACATACGGTACGTGTTGCTATGAACTGTCTGCAAGCTTGTCAAACTCTTCCTTGGCTTGCCAGATCACCAGATCTCTCTCTCATTGAGCATGTCTGGGATATGATGGGAAGGCGATTGCATCTGGCACGGAATGTTGATGACCTCGTTCGACAATTAGATCAAATTTGGCAGGAAATACCGCAAGAGACCATCCGGAGCTTTATCGGTCTATGCCACGCCGTGTGGCAGCTTGTACCCAGACTAGAGGCGGGTCAACACCTTATTGAACTTGTTACTGTAACTCTGCAATAAATTATTCAATTGTTCTGAAATTTTAATCATTTACTATTCTGTACACTGTCTTCTTATCCATCAATTTTCGTTTCAATCGGACAACTCCTTCTTGGTGCATCGATTTTTTTGTTATAGAGTGTATGTGAAAGTTATGAGCCTTTTATGTTAATTCTTAGTTTCTGCATTATTTTGCCATTCCTCAAAATCAAACATTTTTCTCATGAATCAGACATTTTTAACAACAACTAGAAATTTTTTTTCTCCAAAGAAATCAAAGTATGGGCATTATAGCAGTTAAAGAATGGACATGTAAATATGTATGCAAGTCAGGATAAATGATTGCTAGTAGACTTCTTCTCAATTCATAGTCAATCTGGCATTTAAAAAGAAATCAGAGGAGTGGGTATCATTTTCACCATTCAAAAGAAAGAATTATTCTTTAAAAGAAAAAGGAGCACTTTCAAAGGTTTAATTATGAAAAATAAGTATTTCCAAGAGCTTTTTGAAACAGCATGTGAAAATGTGCCCAGTCTAACTATACAAAATAAAATATTTAAAGATTGTTGTTTATCTCTTAAGACTAGCAAGGCAAAATCAGGCTCATGATTATGCGTACCATAAAGAAATAAAACAACCATTAAATGAATATTGATTAGATCTTGCCAAAGAAGCACCAAGCATGCATGAATATGATCAGTATCAAGAATATGATACTGATATAATAGTAGACAAAAAGGTATTGTTCAAAATTAATTATGGAAATCAAAAATACTACATAAAATTATTTTAAACGTTATTTTAACAAAAAATAGCAGATTATTTTATTCTTAAATAATTTCACTCTAATTAGCTAACTTATCTAACAAAGGTGCTTTGGGTTGTGAGAAGTTATGACATTTTTAATGTACAAAGATTATCGGAACTTTTGGATCAATAAATTCTTACCATTAAATTGATTGCTAATCATCATAAAGAATTGATTTCTTCTCTCCATATTATTGCAATAAAACTAGTATACACTAGTTTTGGAACCAAGGAAACAAGTATAAACTAGTCTCCTTGGCACTTTGTTTTTCATTCTCTAAATCTAAAACTAGTATTACACCACTAGTAAGTGCAAAATTTCATACACAACAATCAAGGCTAAATTTCTGGCACAACTGTCTAAAGATTTGGAGAGTTAGAATAATACAAACAAAATATTGAATTAAGTATATTTTTTACAATTAGAAAAAAAAACTAATTAAAAATTCTATAAGCAACATACTCGGGTTAATTGTTTCTCTAAGTCTTTAATCTTTGTCTTGAGATTTTTAATGTCAGTTTGAAGTCCTTCTATTTCACATCGACGATATCGCTCCATATTTTTTAGTCTGTTCCTTAGCATTTTCAGCTCTTCTAAGTGTGATGCATTTTTAGACTAGAAAGTAAATAAAAATTAGTAATTTGAATTGAAAAAACTTATTTGAGTAAAACAAACAAACAAAAAAGAAAGACAAATGAACTTTTAAGTTTTAAATGTGAATCGCCTTTAAAGACCTATTTAAAGATTATAATACAAACATTATATACCAGATGGCACAAATGGTTTGAAACTAGTTATGGCTCAAATTATTTAAAAAGATGAATTCCAAAATTTTATTACTTTTTTAATAAATTACAATAGGTTATAATTTTCCTATATTTGAGAAATTTCCAAATTCTTACCTCTAAAGCTGTAATAGTTTCCTTGGCACTTTGTTTTTCATTTTCCAACTCTAAATAAGCTTTTTCAGCCCCCTCTTTGTTGGCTAGGGCAACTTTCTTTTCATTTTTGGCTTCCTTTTCTGAAGTCTGAAAACAACATTAATGAACATTAGTTCTATCTAAATTAGTATGATTCACCCGAATAATCAAAGCAAATGTTTGATTTTCTTTTTTAAATTAATGTTATAAAGCATGTATTCTGAATAAATAATAGAGACAGAAATCATTAGTTGTGTACTTTGAAAACTATATTAGAGATAGAGTTATTGTCACTTTCATTATGAGAAATAAAATGTTTTCCGGGCAAAAGAAATGAATTACTTTTATTCTTATTGGCGCATTACTACTGAACACTCCAGCCCAGAAATTTCGTATTTGCGAGAAATAAAGGGAGAAACCTTACCCTGTCATTTTCACAGGAGCGAGAAGGAAGGGGTTAAAATGGAGGAAAAACTACATTAGAATCCTACAAATCTGGGATAACCTGAACCAATTTTATCTTTCAAAAATTTTAGAATTATCATGAAAATATTGTAAAATAACTATAAAAAGTAAGTATTTCTAAAATAATTCAATAAGAAGACTAAATCCAAATCCATGACTGATTTTAAATAAGTCAACCATGCAAAATTCAATGATAAAATACATATCTCCTCAAGTACTAATGTAGTGTTGCTACAACTCTCTTTCCTTTTTATGAGCATCAGCCAGCCTATTTCTGCCCAAACTGTCTGAGATAGCCTCTCCGTGAATAAAATAAGCAGTTTTGGTCTGCCAATTTTTGGGTAAGGAGAGGAAACCTGAGAAGAGAGGCAGGACAGAGGTGAGAAAGAGAGGGCTAAGACCTGGAGAAAGATGAGTTGAATCTGATCAGAAAAAGAAGAGGTTTTGATACAAATTCTGAAGCAAGACATACATCAACCCTGAAACTATTGCTACTAATGCTGAAACATTTGATATATAGATCCAGATAATAACAACCTGATACCTACAAATGGTTTCTCAGTTCTTTAAGATGCCAAGCACACGTGCAAGATAAGTGACTTTAAATTCATTTGACTCTAGCAGCACAATTCCTTTTCTTTAAGTGTTCTTGACCAACTATACTAAATTATTTATTTACCGGAGAAACTTAGAGAAAAAAGGTGAACATATTTAAAACAAATAATGCTAGAGTAAATTAAATAGTTTAGTATAGCTGAACTATCATCCTTAAATATGCAATAGATAGCGCTTTGAGTGGCCACCATTTTTTAAAAGATAAAAATTAGAAACAAAGTTCCCTGTATTTTCCCAGTTTGTAAAGAAAAACTAAAAATTCCCTGTATTTCCAGGTGATTTTAAAATTCCCTGTATATTCCAGGTTTTCCCTGTGAAGTGGCAACAGTATGGACAATCACCTACAATTGGTCATCCTGATAGATGACGGTCCAGTTTGTTAGGATTAGAAAGGTTCTACCGTATTAGCAGAATAATTAAGACATTAAACAAGATAAAATAAACTAATTATACTCAAAAGAAAAACGTAATGAATACTGTCATGCTGAAATCTGCATAACATATTTCCTAATATTTAAAAACCAAATTATTATCTTGTTTAATACTTTTTCAATAAATAAAAATCATTATTATAACCTGTAATCTTCTTATACCACAACCTTGAATTGAGTGCAGAATGAAATCTATTTTTAGAGATTCCCTCTACATTTGCCTAACACATTAGCATAGAATTCAAAAACCGTTATATGGTTGCTAATGTTTTGGATTCATTAAAATTCAATATTATTTCTTATGCTATCTTTTCTGCCAACATATTTAAATGCATAAAGTTAAGACAAAGAGCCTTGGCATTAAATTTAATATATTAATAGCCAATACATGGAATCTTTAACTTTCCTTAGTAAAAACTATGTTAATGTATACAAAAGATTTGCCTTTTTAATTTCTTGGTAGACGGAGGTATCCTGTTGGTCTTAGTCCCAGAAGCAGAAAGTGCCTAAAATTGTGATGTATGCTTCAGAACAAACAAAGTTCTGCAGAACAATTTGTATCTTGAATAAGTGACAGCGTTTTCCCGTGAACCCTCTCCCCCGCCCACCTGCCTCCGATAGTTTTGCAGAACAATCCCCAACCTTAATCTCATACATTCTTTTAAGGTAGCCCTTATTTTAATGGTCGGACCTTCATATCATAGGCATTTTATTAATAATTCATCATCGTCATTAACAAAATTTTGTACTTCAAAAGTGATTGAAAAAGTAACAAATCAAGAAAGTTTGCCTTGGTTTAAAAAATAATGTAGTGCATGATCCTGTATTTTAATAAATGAAAATATAATATTTTAACGTTAAGTTGACTTTTTTTTGCTGTGAAATGCTTGCAGAACATTTGTATAAATTAATAAGTCCTGTTGCAGAACATTTGAAAATATTCTGCTTATGGGGTCTTAGTCCTGTAGCCACACCTCCCATGGCCATTTTCGAAATACTTATATTAAAAATTGAGATTAATTTTTACTTTGATCTCCACATAAATTTCAAAAATTAAGCATTTTTATTTATTATAATTTGATTCTTTATTAAACAATGAGGAATCTGCATGCTTTTTTTTTATGTTTTAAAATGAAACATCATGCCATTTTATAAAGAGAGACACCAATTTCAGATCGGTGTGATTACTAGTTATTTTGTTATTAATAGTTAAAATCGCTTGATTAGCCCCGCGCCCTAAATCGCTGCTAGGTTTCCCATTCGCTCTGATGATGTTAAAGTATAGTACAACCACGACTCTCATCATGTTGTGAAACGGTGAAAGCATATGCTGCACCGAGTATAAATTTTGAAAAACGACTCCAAGCAAAAACTACAAGTGTTGCATTGTACCACGTGCAATAGTTCTAGGTTAAACACGCCAAATAAATTACTTTTTAGTGTACCAAAAGGAGAAAAAAGACAAATTTGGTGCAAAGCCATCAAACGCAATGAAAAAAATACTCGCACATTGCCTGCAACTACTGCATTATATCACCTTGTTCTAGAAGGTGATGATTATACTGTTGCTAAGACCATTTTACAATAACTTACTTAATTATAATTTAATTCTATAAAATTGTTTTCCTGCTTGATAAGTTCTCTGAATGAATAATTCATTATACTGAATTAAAATGTTTATGAAATGCTGTTCAGATCACTTTTTTTCTTTCTTTTTTTTTTATTCTTTAAAATGAAAGAATTTTATTCTTAGAGAACAGTGGTGTACAGATTCTTTTTTCTTGAAGTTAAAAAATAATTTTATCTAGAAGAAAAAATTATCAAAGTTAAAATAAAAAATGAGAGGGGTTTAGCATTATTTACATTTCTTCTTCAAAAAAAAAAAATATTCAAGAAAATATCTTAGAAGTTAATAATAAAAAGAATTTTTTAAAAAATTGACCTAAATTCCAAGTTATATACCATTCATTCCATTCCCTCTAATTGGGATCAACTCATTAAATAAAAACTTTCAAAACATTTCAGACTTTTATATATGGACAAATATAAATAAAAATGAATCAGTATAAATAAAGAAAAATGAATTTATTTCAAAAGTTATAGAAAAAAAGTAGTTTCGACATTTATTTTTTCATTCCTCAATTTTATTTCATTATGCTGAAGAGCTTTGAGTTAAAAAATAATTAACTAATTTTATCTAGAAGAAAAAAAATTATGGAAGTTAAAATAAAAAATGATAGGGGTTTAGCAATATTTACATTTCTTCAGAAAAAAAAAATTAAGAAAATATTTTAGAAGTTAATAATAAAAAAAGAATTTTTTTAAAAATTTTATTTACCTAAAACTTATAATTCCAGGTCATATACCATTCATTCCATTGCCTTCAATTGGGATCAACTCATTAAATAAAAACTTTCAAAACAGTTCAGACTTTTATATATAGACAAATATAAATAAAAATGAATCAGTATAAATAAAGAAAAATGAATTTATTTCAAAAGTTGTTGAAAAAAAAGTAGTTTCGACATTTATTTTTTCCTACCTCAAATTTTTTTTATTTCATTACGTTGAAAGGTGCCCACAAAAATTTTCTCAAGGAGGAGGATGCAACTGATATACATTACATATATATTTAAACTATATATATGATATAAACATGAAAGAAAAACAATTTTTAAAAAATGCAGATCAAATTAAAACGCCTTTGTAACACATTTCTAGATAGGAAGCTTTGGTTTAACTCCTCCCGTACGCTGAGTTACTATACTTTGACGTCATAAGCAATCCCCGCCTCATTTTGTGTCACGTGAAGTTAGTTTCATTTTGGGCTAATTTTAAGTGAAGTTTTTTTAAATTCTGAATTGATTTTAGACAGTTTTAAGATATAGACTATTTAAAATAATCAACATTCTGCTATTACCCAACGCATGCAGGCTCCTCATTTATGATTTTTGTTAAATAATTGCTTGCTTACATCCCTCCGGAATAAAATATGGACAACTGGAAAAACATCAATCAAATTCCTGTTCAAACCAAAGTATTTCTTGATATAATGGTAAATACATCAATCAACCCTTTCTTCAACTTATGGCTAATACATACATCAACAAACCAAATTATTTCTAGATAAAATACTTCAATACTTACTTTGATTTCCACTTTTAATTTTCTAATAGTAGCATTTAACTCTCTTATTTTCTCTACACACTGCTCGTGATCTGATCCTTGCTTGCAAAACATGCATTCAAATGGACCCTCCGGCCTTCTCGGAGAAGTTTGGCGAAAAGGTACCTTCTTGACGGCAGTCTCATTGCCATCAAAATCGATTGTGCGGAAAAAAGCCTTGTCCGCAGATTTTGGTTTATCTGCATCCCTGAGATTCATCGTCCTAAGGAATGCACGACACTCATCGTCTTCGTCTGTCGGCCCTCTCGAGATTTGTAATTTCATTAATTCGTGTCTCAATCCCAAACACTCATGTAGACTTACGCTTAGCAACTCTTCCGTATCTCTCAGTCTGAAAAATTTAGTTATTAAAAATTGGTGACAAAACTAAAAGGTTAACCAACTGTGGGAGAGTACACACCTATAAAATATATGCTGAAGGTGAATAATTAAGCTTAGTGAATATTCACTACACCAGCAGACCCCATATTTTTTTATGGTGGTCTCAAATTTTTTTCCAGCTATGGAACCCCAAATGATCAACCTTCATTTGGCAGAACCCAGACTTAATTAATAAAACAGGGTGCCTAGTCAGATTTTTCAACAAAAAATAAGCACTAAAAAAATATTTTTAATCACTCCCCCCCCCCCAAATCTTAATTACGATCTGTGCAGTAATATAAATTATTTTTTTCCTATCGTTTAAAGTTCTTAATTCAATTCATAAACATAAAATCAATAAAATTTAGAAACATTTTCAAAAACTTTATATAATCAAGGTAAAATAACTAGTTTCTGATAAATATTGCGGAGAAAATTGGAAAAATCATGCATTTTTTGTAATTTAGAACAAAATTGATACGGTAAAAAAAAAAAAATCTCTTTTTAAAACATAAAAAAATAAGCACTTTTTACAAACCCCGAAGGAAAAAAGCAACTTTAAGGGCTTTTTAAAAACACTATGCACCCTGTAAAAGTATATAAAGACGATTGTGAATGTTATTAACCAATAAAAGGCTAGTTTACTTTGAGAATATTTAATAAGAGGAATGAAAATTTTTGTTTTCTTCATTAATAAACTTAAAATAGGTTTTAGGTCTGAAAGTTAAATTCGCACAGCTGAGTCTAGCTATGAATTTTTTTTGGTGTATAGCTAAAATAACTAACTACTATAAACCTTATAAATGGTTATTAGGGACACATTACTTCATTAGTGAATTTAAATATTTTGATATGAAAATTGCGATGGGAAATACTAATGCAATTTCTTAGTAAATGATATCATAAACGAAATATAAAATAAACAATGGATTATTGATAGGATCTTAATATAATTACAGGTTTCAAAAATCGCTACTGGAGAAAAAAAAATCCAACTCTTGGAAATCACTGGGTTGCCTTGATGATGAAGTTTCTTTGTCGCATAACCTCTGCATTATATAAAAAAAGTTCATTAACTGCTGCGAATGTATACCATAAAAAAAGGACCTCTAATTATTTAAAAAAAAAAAAAACCTAATGTGAAGAATGAAATATTTTAAATTAGGAATTTTTTCTAGGTGTATTGATGAAAATGAATAAAAAAAGTTTCATTATTCTTAAAAAAAAAAGAAAAAAAAACACTTTTATGAACATATTAGAACAACAAAATTCTTTATTCTTGAATTTGGACATTTTATTTTAAACTGGAAGACAAGATAAGAAAGAATCGATGAAAATTTTTATAAATGGGAACCCCAGTGATTATTCTTTTTAGAGTACCTCAGAGCTTCACATAACAGAACATCTTTCAGAAACAGCTGAACTACAAAAAATCAAATCTATTTATTAGGCATTTTATTTATATGCTTTAAAACATCTTTTCAGAATAAAAAAAATGGGGAATAAGAGAATCACATTACATTCTAAGCTAATTTCTTTTTAATTGCTACTAGTTTTAGAACCGATATTTTTTTTTCCAGGACAAGTTTTATATTCCCTTTCCTATAAGCTTACAATCCCTCTTTTTTCTTTCTTTTTTTAACAACTAGTTCTGACTCATTTCAGATTATTTGGTTACCGGAATATTTAAAAAGATTGAAAAACAAATTTTACTAATTGATTAAATAAAAGATAATCAACTGGGGCATAAATATGTAAAACTGTAATAAAAACACATAAGTATAATTGACATATTAAAAATGACAAAATATTCAGCATAAAGCAAGCATGTTATAATTTAAATACAATGTATATTGTTCTATTCTTAAGAAAGAGAAAATTTTCCATTTTATTTAGTCTGCAAACATTTACAATTAAAACTTTTTGTTTTCCACACATTTGTATAAAAACAAATTCCTTTCATTTTAACCTTTGATGTGTTCTAGTTGTGAATTTTATTTCTGTGTACAACTTTTAAAGCAATGAGATATACATTGTTTGAAAAAAAAATTGTAACTTGAAATACCTCTGATTTTGAGGAACAATACATGCAAAAAAAATTTTTTGGGAGTTCTTTTTGAGAATTCAATGTTATTCATATACAAGTTTGTATATGAATAACATTGAATTCAGTGACGCTCACAGCACATAAATCAGAATTCTTGTCATAATAAAAGAAATTTTTTTTACACTGTTTAGAAGCTAGAATTCTAGATGGTAATGCTAGATGCTAGAATAGCTAGATGGTAAAACATTTCTAAGCCAATTTTTGGTATGATTCAGAAGAAAATTATATCCAGTTAATAATAATATTACAATAAATAAATACTTTTGAGATAGATTTTGAGCTTTTGAACGATAGGCAGTGATTTGTGCTTCTGCAGCTATAACAGTGTCTCTGCTTTGTCTTGCTAAAGTTTCCAATTTGCTTAGAGTTACTGCTGAGTATTCGGTGAAGTTATCTTGAACATTTCTAGTCTATAATTAAAAATAAGACATAACTCATTAACAAACCAAATCTTTTAATCTGCAAGTCTATAACTAAAAATAAGACATAACTCAATAACAAACCAAATCTTTTAATCTGCAAGTCTATAATTAAAAATAAGACATAACTCAATAACAAACTAAATATTTTGCTTTGCAAGTCTATAATTAAAAATTAGACATTCAAATCTTTTGATCTTCAAGTGTAAAAAAAAAAAAAACTTAATCCAATCAAATAAATATTGAAAAACAAAATGAGTTGAAGGAGTAGCAAAAAATATATTGACCATAGTAACTTGATGTTAGATAAAAAATGGTTTCATCTGAAATTTTTATTTTCCATCATGTTTATCTCAAAATTAAAGATAGTTGAGGGACAAGGCTTTGTGGGCCCCATAAAATGTAGAGTACTGGTTAGAAGAACACAGAAAAAACTATTTTGAAAACCTTTTAAGGTATCCGACAGGTTTTGATAATTTTTTTTAAAAGGCTTAATTAAAATTTTAATTTTATGCTTGTTAAGCAAAGGTCCTAAAATTGTAATTTTAAAGTAAAGTTTAAAAATTTATGAAGTATTTTTAAAATAAGGGCAAATTTGAGCTTAAAAACTACAAAATTTACACATTATGCTAATGCACCAATTTTTCACATTATCTATGTAACAAATTGAAAAGCATAAATTTCAAAATAATTTTTTAAAATAAAAAATGTGATTACCATCTGTGTTTTGAACTAAAATTTTAAAAAAACTTTCGAAAAGACAATGAAATCAAGCTAAATATATTGATTAATAATGATTTTATTTCTTCAAAAAATTCTAAATATTCCTAATTAAAGCAAAATAAAAAAATTAGAAATTCACACTTGAGATTTTAGCTTTTAGTTCAAATCATCACCAACATTTTTCAAAATCTTCATACAAAATTTCGAAGAATTCCATGATAAACTTTTTTCTTTGAAATGTGTTTTAGCTTCAAGAATTTTTTTCAAAATCAAGCTCGTTCAGAAAATTCTTTTAAAATAAAAGAAAATTTTGAGGAAAAAAAAAATATTATTCGAAATTTAATTGTTGAAAATTCATTTTATTTTTTTTTAAAAATTTAACTAATTATTTATTTTAAAAATGCAAGTAAAAAAAAAAAAAAAAGGTTAAAAAGCTCAAAGCACTTCTGGTTTTGCCTGCAAGCATACTGAAAAACTACTGATAACTTCATTTTTAAAAATCAGAGATCAAAAATTTAAAGGGTTTTGTAAATCTAATGAACCAAAGTTCAAACATGGATGACAAAACAAAAATCGTAACTTTTATCGAAATTGCCGATTTCCGCCCAGTCAATTTTCATTCTTAAACATATCTTAACATTCTAATATTTTGTTAAAAATGAAAGTATAAGAGTTACATACATTGTACTCCTCACAGAGTTCTTTCAGCCTGTCAGACAGAGATCTAATTTGTTCTGCCAAGTGCCTACAAAGTTCATTGTCTTTAGCATAATCTCCTCTTTCAATTTGTTGTATCTTAGAAAGTGTTTTATCTATTCTCCTTGTAACTTCACCACCTCCAATTGGTTCACTACGAGTTCTTCTAACAGCAGGGTTAAAGTCATTACTTTGATACCTAATACAGAAAATAAAAGAGACAAATTAGGAATAAGCTTTACATCAGTTATAAATAAGTTTTATAGCAACAGAGTGGCAATGGCTCAGGGAATATAACGTTCGCCCCCAATGAGGTGACCCAGGTAAGAAAACCAGAGGTGGCTCAGACTGCTCTTGGCTCACATCAGTGCTGACGTAAGATCAGAGTGCTGAAGTAAAATACCCTTAGTGGATATAAACCATACTCCCTTAGTGTTGGGCTAACTATGGGAGGTTTCCTTCTCCATGTAAAGCAAATATTGGTAAGTTCCAGAAAAGATTCCTCCAAAAAGGCTAGCTAGTCCTAATGCTTGATCTAGAAGTTCCCTTGTCTTCTGGTATAATGATGAAACAAGAGAAGAGAAATCGGAAATTTTCAATTTTTCTTAAATGCAAGAATATTTTCATGCCATCAAATCAAGAGCGATTGTCATCAATAAAGGAAGATTAATCAGCGTTGCCACTCAATTTCAGAAAAAAAATCCCTGGTTTTTTCAGGTATACCAGGTAAATTTCAATGAAAAGCGAGATCACATTTTCATCAGAAAACTTAAGATTCTTTTAATTGCAATGCAAAATATTAGATTTTCTGTGTAAAAAAATATCATTAAATGATGATGGGAGCAATTCAGTTTAACTAAAATATGAAATTTTTACAACAAATAATTGTAATAGATGTTAAAATTATTTAACTCGAATCTCAATAACTCATTACTGTTACTAACAATTTTAAGACTGGCTATTTTCCAAGAATAAAATAGGAATATTCCAGGTTTTTACATGATTTTTGGAGCTAAGACATAATTCCCTGACAATTCCGGGTTTCCTCTGAACTGTGGGAACCATGATTAATATCATAATTGACACACTATAAAGAATTATTAGCATTCATTTTGTTATATACTTTGTCGCATAGCATATAATGAAATTTCTAACTTTGAAATTTAATTTCCTTTTTTAGAAAGATAGTATAATATTTATTCTTCCTGTTAACTAGGATATTTAAGGACAACACATTTTTTTTCTAAAAGAAAATTAAAGATCAACTTTAAAAGCCTTGAACCAACCTAATATTTTGAGAAGGAAATAAATGTTATATTTGACTAAAATGGAAAAAAAGAGAAAAATAAAAATTATTTATATTTTAAACAAAGAGAAGAAGAAAAAAAAATTAAATGCTAAGAAAATAAATTTAAAGTATATTTTACATAACAGAATAAACAACGCATTAACAGTTAAATTAATAAATGGATAAAAATCCATTGACTAACATATTAGACCCAGGTACAGTTTTAATATAAGGTTCAGAACTGCTCAGATGAATAGTATTTGCTTGCTTTTCTTCATATCTTCTTCCAGGAAAACTCTGAAAGGAGAAAGAAAAATCGTAAATATTTTTCATAATAATTTCAAATAAAGTTTCAGAATTGAAAATATTTTTTTATTCTTAGGCACTAAATAAAATCTTTGTATTAATTTTACATATGCTGAAATGTACCTTAAAACGAACAAAAAATACTTAAGTGACATGGCAATGCCTATCTGCTAACATATTTTTTGAGATATTAAGAGAAGACCACATAAAAATACTGAAAAACATAACACAAAAATTATTGAATGAAAAAATAAACTAAAAAATCACATGTTTGTACATGTATAAAAAAAATCAAATATTATTAAATTGAATGTTCATCCTTAAACTCCAGGTAAATTGGTTCCCTGTACTTCATATTTCATTTAAAAATTCTTTTTTCATTAATTCTTTTTTAAATTATTATTATTTTTAATCAACAGAACAAAACTAAGGGGAAAAAAGCTGCAGATTTAGACCATTTATTTGCAAAAAGCTTGAAATTGCTCAATTAAAAAAATAAACAAATAGCTACAATAGTAAACTAAAGCAATAAAAATGAAAAACATTCTAATTTCAATTATTTTGTAACTTAACAATAAAATAAATAACCAAAAAAAAAATAATAATAAAGTTTTAAAACAGTTAAAATTTTCAGAAATTACGAATTTCCCATAAAATTAAAAAAATTCAGGTTTCAAATGATGTTCTTAAAACTAAAACGAAACACAGAAGGAGAGAAAAAAAAAAGAAAGAAATAATCTATGAAAGGTATATCTACAGAAGTAATCCATAAAAAAAGATTTTTTATTAATACTAAAGAATTATGTATTTTTCACTAGTACATAATATGTAATGCCCATTTTCCACTAACATGTATTGCTTTAAAAAATAATGATAACATTAAAAAAATATTTAATGTAGAGATATACTATATTACTTTTGGCACAGAGTCAACGTTTTTGTCATCAAAAATCTTTTGCTTGATAAATTAAGTTTCAATAATTTCAAAATTTTTCACATATTTTTTTAAAATCCATAAACTGAAGAAAGATTATTTCAGAATGAGGAATAAAATCACAGTTGTAACATTGTTGCCATGGCAACACTTATGTGAAGAAACGTCTGATAAAATCTTAGCTTTTCTCTCCTTCCCCTTTCCCACTTTTTAATTATGTAATGTGGCTCAATGCCAATTCAACAATATTAGAGCAAGAAAGGGCTCTTCATAATTTTTTTTCTTCATGAAAACTACAAATATTCTATATTAAGCTGATACGAGTTTCTTCCAGAAGAAATTTTTTTCTTTGTAGACAATAGCAAAGGAGAAAGGAAGGAAATAAAAAAAAAAAATCTAAAGTTGACGCAGAAAATTTGTGCATGTAAAATATAAATGTTAAATTTAGTTTCTAAATTTATTTTACTTTAGTTTACAAAAGTAAATTTTGAATAGAACAAAACACTCTGATATAATTTTTCATGCAAACAAATTTCTCTAATTAACTAACTGGCGGTTTAGACATTTTTGTTATTACTGCTTCCAGAAGCCCACATTTTTATTTTATTTCTAATGGCAGATTAGAAGAAAACTGTAGACAGAAAAACAACCAATAAAATTAGAGCAAGACACAGCGATAACAGTAACAAAACTGAAACCTTATTAAGTCCATAAGTATAAACATGTATTACATTGTTCATGCACCCTCTTTCAAATGCCCTTTTTTATTTTATATAAAACTATTCCTTCTTATAAAGTTTTACACGGATGATAGACCTTTGCTCTTTGAACAAAGATTGCTCTTTGAACAAATTTAATTAACTTAATGAAAAAAAAATTCCAACAGATACATTTTTTGAATTACTTTCTAAAAATAACATAATCAGCAATATTACTTGCAAGAAAAAGATTAAGAAATAGAAAAGTAATAAAATGGCAATGGTTCATAATTAACTGTACAACAAACAAAAAGCCTTGCTGGTGCACGAAATATGTTAACTACAATTCTAAAAGTTATTAAATAGATAGTTACGTATAAATTGAGAAAAAAACAAACAAACAATAGAATCTAATACTAGACCTTAAACACCATTTATGATTTTAAGTAACAACTCACCTTGCTTTCGTATTTTTCACCAAGATCGATATTCCGATCGATTCTCTCAATAATGTCGGTTGCAGTTTTAACCGAAAGAGCGGCATACTTAACTTTGTCTTCCAAAGCCACGACATCGGCAACACACTTCGAATGATCGCGAGCCACATTGTCCTCGTCTTCGAGGTCAGACAACGACACGGTTCGGTTTACGAGATAATCAAAGAATTTAGCCCTGCTCAGACCCATAGTTATCATTTCAGCCTCTGCTGAAGATACAGCTAGGTTGGTTATAGAAGCCTCAAGCTGCTGTATATCTCTTTGCCTGACTGTCATGTTTTGTTCCGTGATTTCCTTGCTTAGAGACTTCCAAATATTGCTGATGTCATAGGTTAAGCGGTTGCTTTTACGCACACAGTTCTGCAATTCCAAAATTTCCGTTTCTGCTGCATATTTGGATACCGCCCTCGCAGCACGTTGCTTAGCAGTATGGATAAATATATCAGAAGATTTAATGTTTGTTAAAAGCGACTCAATCTTAGATGAAATTTGGGTCACAGAAGCTAAAGAGAACTTCAGATCTCTCATGTCGGACGCAAGCGGTCGAGGAGACTGCACGCTAGTTCTATGAATAACATCATCACTCTTACTAGAAGATGGAACATTAATTCTGGATCTAGACAACTGTTCAGCACTTTGACTCTGATGCGTACTCTGGCTACTACGAAGACCATGGATCTCTGATTCACTTTTTTGAAGACTGAAAATAGAAGCATTCATTGAAATTAATGAATTTTGAAAATAAATATATAACAGTGATTCTGATAGACTACAGAAACTATCTTTCGGATTCAGGACCTTTAACGAAAAGTGAGTGCAATTATTTGAAAGAAAAAATAAAATTATCTACAACATTTTAAATTTTCTAAATTTATGAAATTCTACTCGAAAAGAATAAATTTGCATTTCAATAATGTATAATAAAATTTTAATTGTCTGGATTAGTGTCCACAATTCTTTTTTTGGCATAAAATATTTTTTAGAATTTCTTCTCAAAGTAATGACAGAACATATCAAGCCTTTGGTTTACATAGTTTTTAAAGTTAGACTAAAAGTTAGTTTTTAGTGGTTTAAAGGGAAAAATGGATCAAATTTGTTAATTTTACTACATTTACTAATTTTAAAATCAATTATTTTCTTAGAATCTTATATATTTTTAGGTTCTGACATTTCACACCAAGCCAGAAATCTTTACAGCTTTTCAAAACCATTTTTAAAATTAAAACAGAAATTTTCATGTCATATTTTTTAAAAATAATTATTCAGTTGATTTTATTCCCAACTATATTGTTCTAAGCACACAGATAAACTTATTAAGATTTATTGTACAATATATATATATTTTCAAATACAAATTTTTCAGAAGTAATAAATTTTTTAAAAAAAATATTATAAATTCATAGAATATCTAATTTACTTTATAAAAATATTTAAATTCCACAATGTTTGAATAGAACATTAAATTGTTGAAACAAAAAAATTACAAATGATATTACTTTTTCTGTAGTTTTCTTATTTCTTGCTCATCTTCTAAAATTTTTTCCTTAGATTTTTCTAAAGCAACTCTACAGTCTTCTAGAATAACATCAGAATTATTCTTTGAAATTTTACTATATTCATCTATTTTTGACTGCAACTGCTGAATCTAAAATTATTCAAACCACCACATTATATGAGTATTTATTTAATTTCAGATTCAACATGAGGTGACACACAAATTCTAAATAAAATATAAGCATAGATGTGCAAATGGGTTTTTGTTCCAATGTTTATTTTCAAAAAGAAAAACCACTTAAGAACTAAATAAAATTGGGAATGTTAAAATGGGGAGATATCAGAAAATAGGCTACAATGCACAAAATAGTTATAATAATAAAAGCAAACAAACAAAACATGTGAAGAACTTTTAAAGATTTCAATCTAAATGGTTTAATTAATGGCTTTTATCAAATATATGACATTAATTTTAAATTTTAGGTATTATGGAAAAATTCAGTATTAGTCAATACTATTTTTATAAACATCTTACAATATCTCGTTACAATACAAAAATTTCTAAGCAAAAAATACACGAGAAAGAACACCTTAAAATATACTTTCTAATTTTAAAAAAAAAAAAAAAAAAAAAAAAAAAAAAAAAAAAAAAAAGAAGAAGAAAATAATGGTCTTAACCCAAAAAACCCAAAATGCACTTTAATTTATTTCACAGGAATTCTGTAATAAGATAATATTAACCCCTTAACTGCCACAGGCGTATATATATGTCTCGGCCAGACAATGCGTTAACTGCCGCACGAGTATATATACGCTTTCCCGAAGTACGATGCTTTGCATTGCGCTGCTATAAATAGAACTACACCCCCTACTTCAGAATGCAGTAAAATGGCCTTGAAAGTGTTTGCTTTGCGAATGTATTACTAATTTCGGAGGAGGGGGAATGGGAAAAGAATATTATGGAAAAGTGACATTGTATTAATTGCTTGTGTGTATTTATTTGAGTAAGGTCGGGTTTATTCCTTTTTCGCTTTTGTTTCCCGTATGTATTTGGTGCTTTTTATTCTTTCCATCAACGTCTTCAAAGAAAAATGCATCGCAAAAATGTGCTGTTTGTTCAAGAAAAAAAATTCTTCGTGAATCCCGCTATCAGTGCGATGAATGTGATGCTGGTTTATGTGTCCAACCATGTCTCAGGATTTATCATACAACAGCTAAGTTTTAACATCTTTTATATTGTATTTTTATTATTTAATTTAAATTTTGTATTTTCTTTCTTTCCTATTTCTTGTCTTGTAAAATTAAACTGTTTTTAAATTGCAAAGCGTGTATCATTTTCTCCACCAAAACACCGTGTAAGAAAGTGCGCTTGAGCGAAAAACGGTGGCACTGGGGAGCGAATCACGTTAATTTTACTCGGCAGTTAAGGGGTTAATTATTAATAAGATAAAATTTTTTGTGTGGCTTTTTCACACTAATAATAACTATAAACATGATAAAAGGCATAAAACATTTGCAAAATAGCTGCTACTTCATCTAATATTTTCTTTATTAATTTGATTTATTTTGTCCAAACAAAAGAAAAAATATTACATATAATGCTTAATAAATAATGAACTTCTATAAGAAAATATTAAAAGCAATAATAATAATGATAAACAGAATATAAACAATAGGGAATATTTTATAGACCTGCATTTCCCTTCTAAAGGCAGAATGAAGTGCTGACACTTAAAAAAATTTCACAAAGAATTTCTTTACTATCAAAGAATAATACAGTGCATAGATTTGTCCCAATAAAAGAGCCATGAAATGTCAGACACATTCAAAAACTTGTTGAAATTTCAAATTTGCAGCCAACAAAACCTTGGGATAATATTTTAAAAAACTTTTATGCTAAAAGCTGGACAAAATAGACAGTATTTCTTAAAAGAATAACCTGTAGATAGTTGATTTTTCACAGTGAATTCGATAAAGAATCACTACAAAAATCATAATTTTTAAAAAAATAAATTTTATGACTTAACAAATGCAGTGATTGGGTTTTATGCATGAGAATAACCATAAAACGTCAGACAAATTCACAAACGTGTTGGTTGAAAAATTCCAGCACACTTTAAAAAAAGAAAATAAAAAAAGTACAAAAAAGAAAATATTTAAAAAAAAAATATTTTGTGCATAGGTGAAAACATTTATGATTTTTGTTGGGAATTTCATAAAGAATCACTAGAATAAACAAGATAAAGTCAATAATCAAAGAACTTATTCAATAGTATGTTGGATTTGAAACTTCAAACTTGCAGTCTTAAAAAATTTCGTGAAAACATTTAAAAAGAACAAAAAAAAAAAAAAAAAAAATTCAAAGTAAGCTATGAAAGCTGGATAAAACAAAAAATATTTCTCAGAATATTCTGTATATTGTTAAAAAATTCATTATTTTTGCAGTGAATTTTATAAAGAATTAATCAAAAATCATACATTTTATAAATTTAAAAAAAAAAATCCTAATTAATGCTTAAGCTGCTATTTTAAACTTGCAGCTTTAAGCAACAAAACCTGGACAAAATAAAAAGTATTTCTCCCCCCCCCCCCAAAAAAAAATATATACAGGGTTATTCATAATTCCCTCCAGGGCAGGAAATGGACTATCGCATTGATGCATGCCGTGTGACCAAGGGTTCACACAGAGAACACCTGTAATCAGGGATGAGAGTAGTCAGAAAGTAAAAAAGAGGAAATCCAAAAAAACAAAAAAGAAAGAAAAAAAAAATATTATATATATATACTAGGAGACTTCGCCTCCTACTCGCTGGCGCTCGCCAACCCCCGGAACTGTTTTCGCAGTTCAATTCGGATTGCTTCGCAATCCAATGCTCGCTTTGCTCGCTCACTGGATACGTTCTTAACGTCTAGCTTTTGTATACTTTTTTGAATACTGAAGTTCCGAAAACTTTTCACTGTAGAAAATTCTAAACATGTACATTTCAATATTATCTGGGCATTTGGCGATACAACACTTATAGAATTGAAGGATTTGTTACGTCAAGCGCTCAGATATCATAATTTTGATCTAGTTGCGCTTCTATGTTATTTTGATTTATGTTGCTAAGTTAACTTTCAAAAAATTCTATGGCTGGCAACAGTATTTTTATTTTTTAAGTTGTTTATTTTTATTTTTTTTAGAATTCGTTATTTTTTCAGCGAAATGTTTTTTAACCTAACAGAATTCTTTGCCGACTGTTCTCTGTATATATTAGGAAAATAAAGTAAATATTTAAGTGTTGTGTAAAGAATCTTATTTAGTTGTACAAAGTACTTCTTTGAAAATGAAAACTGTTGCCACCGGCGGAAAAGAAATACAGCCAAAATTTGGGAGCCACGTAAGAGAATTATATATATTAGATATACACAAAAATTTGACAAAAAAGTGCGATTTTTAAACTTGTAAACCATGTGAATATAAATCCTGATATGAGACTTTTAAATCACGTAAATATGAAACTCTACATCGAATTTAAAAAATGCGAAAATACAAATCATGATTTTTTAATTTTTTGATCACGATGCATAACTTTTAAATCGCGCGATATTACAACCACAAAAACGAATCACGATATTGGATTTTAAGCTCATGTGAATACGAATTGCTACGTAGGGCTTTAAAAGCTCGTAAATACAAATCGCGATATTGATTTTTTAAATCTCGTAAGTAAGAATCGCACTGTACAATATTTAAATCGCCTGAATAAGAATCGCAATGTTCAACTTTTAAATCAGGTAAATACGAAAATCGAGATTTGATAATAAAATCGCGATTTTAAAAATCCATAAATACAAAACATGATATTGGATTTTTAAATGTCGTAAATAAGAATCATAATATACGATATTTAAAAAGCGTAAATAAGAATCGCAATGTGCAACTTTTAAATCAGGTAAATACGAAAATCGATGATTGATATTAAAATCGCGTGAATAAAAATCGAGATCTGAATTACGAAAATACGAACTATCCAGCCGACGGATAAAAAATACGGAAAATCTTATTTTCTGTGCGTGAAATCGGAGAAAATAGCTAAAATAAGTAAAAATGCGGAAGGGTTAGCAGCTAGGGCGTAGATTGAATTTTCTGTTTATCTTTGAAAATCATAAATAAATATAATTATTTTACTTCAATGACTGAATTTTTTTAAAAAAACGGGATATTTATTTAAAAAAACGAAACTTTTAGAGAATCGGAGTTTTTGATAAAAAGGCTGAAATTCGAGAGACAAAAAAAATCTCACCCCTGCATAAAGGTCAACCAGTTTTATCCCCAAAAAATTATTTTTAGAGAAACTTCAGAGGAAGGAAAAGGGACTTCAACAATTTCCCTCCGCGGAAAATTAAATTCCTCATAAAACATTTTAACTTGTGCAAAAAATAAATTTCAGCGGAAATTAGCGGGAAAAATGGAAAAATCTGAAAAAAAAAAGCGGAAATCCGCGAAGAATCTCATCCCTGTGTAATGTATGTAAGTAAAACTTGAATAGTTTTGGAATAATTTCATGTTTCTTTTTTTCATATTTGTCTTCTTTTTTTTTTACTATAACGCTTCGAAACCCTGGAGGGAATTATGAATAACGCAGTATACATATATTCTGCAGATAGTAAAAAATAAATAAATAAATAAATAATGATAAAAAAATTCATATTTTTTAAAAATGAATTAACAACCAGATTTTTTTACAAGCAAATAATTGCATCATTTTAAAGTCATTCTATCATTTAATTTCTTTAAAAAGAAAAATGGCTCTCGATGAACCAAATTTATGTCCACATTTGGTCAATTTATACATTAAATATTATTTCAATTAAATTATTATTATCAGCTTATCTTATGGATAAAATATGTAATAAGATGGACAATAAGTTGATGAGTAAGTTTCTCTTAAATCCAAATATTTAATAATAAACAAATATTTTAAGTTCTAAAACATTTGTTTATTATTTGCTCTCCACTTTCATGCAAAGGTAAAAAGAACTTTAAAGCTATAAAAATAACTCATTTTCTAGCAGTTTCGTAAACTAGGGAAAATATTTTCCCCCTTATATACCATTTTCTCACCTATCAATTAGAAAAAATTGATTTTCTATGTGAGACAGAATGGAGCTTGAAAGGCGACTTTCTATAAAATTGTAAATGATTTGTTTGATTTGTAACAAAAATTCAATACTATTTGTCTGCACTGCTTTTTTCCCCCGTCTAAATTTATGATTATAATATCAGAAGTAACTATTAATTACTAAATATGTGCTAATTATAAGAGCAAATTTCTTTCCATAAATAAGAAAAATTTCTTGGATAACAATAAAGGAGTTTAAAAAAAAAATTGTTGCACAAGAGAGTAAAATACAAGCTTTTCCCTTAATAATAATGATAAAAACTAAGAATTAAAATTGATGTTAATATAGAAAAAATCTAAATTTTCATTGAGAATATAAAATTGTTGTTACATATTTCTGATTTTTTCAGGTTTTCAAATGGGCCTGAAAAATATCGCTAATTTTTAACTAGCTTTTCAGATTATTAAAAGCACTCTGTCTGATCAATAATAAAACAATCAACAATTAAAAAACTAATAATAAATTTACACTTTTTCAATTACATTTCAAATATTTATCGACTCATTTTGAAAGGAGAGAAGAAATGAAATTTTAAAAATTACCTCATCCTTTAAGAGATCACTAGTTGATTTCTTTTTTGTCACAGAAGAAGTACCTTAAGTATAAAAATGAATATAAACATTAAAAATGTTTAACACACAAAACACAGCAAGGAGTAATAAAGAGAAAATTACAAAATACAAATAGCAAAATAATTATATCCTATACAGGGTTGGGTTTTTGACGTCAAAAAGTGGTTTTTGACATGACAAGGGTATAATACTGGTTTAAACCGTCAAAAACTGAAGTTTGCGAAAAAAATATATAAACTTCAAAACTACCAACAGTTGCCATGCATTATATTGAAATTTAATTATACTATAGGTAATCAGCAGGTTTTAAAATATTTTTTAATTAAAATTAAGGTAAAATAACAGATTTAAAATCTCCGAAATTTATATTCAAATGCATGTGCAGAAAATGTTTTTAAATATTTGTATTTTGAAGAAAAAAAATTTTTTTTTTGATACTTAAGAAAATTAAAAGTTTATTACTATGCATTTTTGACATATAAGGAACGTATAACTAATATTTATAAGGAACTTACAAGTTATGTTGTATAAATACAAACTTGATACAAGTGAATAAAATTTTTTTTTAATGTTATACCGAATATCTTTATTATCCAGTATGTTAATTTGAATTTAAAAGTAGTTATATTTGTGAATAATGATAAATATAATTCCTATTGTTTATTATATTTATTTATAATTATTACACGTATCATTTTAAAACAATTTTTACCTCTTAATTTTTTTTTCCCCACTTGTATTAAGAATACAAATAATGCATATCTTGAAAGCAAGAAGTAATTATTCAACAGCTGAATATTTAGATATTCAGCAAAACTATATAGTATTCAGCAAAATGAAATTCACAAGTATTTGGATAAACTAAATTTTCAGCATAGTAAATGAATAGGCTGAATATACTGTAAATCGACACTAACTACTCTGTGTATTTAACAGAAAGCACTTAAATTTGTATTGTCTTATGTTAAAAAGATTATTAAGAAGATTTAAAAGAATATTAAAAAGATTTTTCTTTAAAAGATGTCTAATGTACAAAACTGCTAATGTTTATCTTTAAAAATGTCTAATTTTTAGTATAATTTATACTATACACTAAATTTGGTTATAAATAAATTTCTTAATAAAATCACTGCAGATTTTCAATAACACATGAAAATGAATACATAATATTACAAAAGATGTGAGCTTTCAAAAGTACAAGATTTTGGTTACTATTTAAAATATAAGTGTTTCTTCAAAATTTTAAATTTATTTTTTCTAGAACATATTTAGAAACACTATCCTTTATAAAATATATATAAATTTAATATATAAATTAAATTTCACATATGAATATAGGTTTTTGACATTTTCGACAGTGAAGTTTTTGACGTGACGGTTTAAACCATGGTTTAAACCGTCAAAAACTGTCACATGTCAAAAACCTGCCAACCCTGATCCTATAGATATAATAATTATAATTAAAAGATTTATATTTCAAGCCTTAAGAAGTACATAAAAATGTTACAAGACTGTTTGTACTCAAATTCAATAGGAAATATTTTTTTTTTATCTTCAACCTTATTGGCATTTTTACAAAAATAAACAACAATTTTTCTGAAAAACATGCAATAAAAAGCAAAATATTTCAAGATCTGAAAGTCTGTAAAGAAAGAATTATAAGACAAAAGTGAGAAATAAGAAAATTTTAAGTACTTTAAAAACAGTTTTAAGATGCAAGAATTTTTGAAAACTCTAATTTAAATTTTGAAAAATCTATTTGAAATTGAAAAATCCAATTTAAATAATACTTAGAGTAATACATGAAATATATTTTTAAATAGTTTTATAATTTAAAACCTTTTTAATAAAAAACAAGATGAAAAATACAATTTAAGAAAAAATGCAAAGAAATATACATAAATTATATTTATAAATAAATGAAAATGGATTATGCGAAAAAATTATTATTTTGTTTAATCTTAACACAGAAGTAGCGTTGATGTGTGATTGAGAACATAGTAGGAAAAATGAATACACATATTTGCAGTGCAATAAGTAAAATACAACCTCGTAAAACAAAAATTTTCAATCTATGATGAAGAAAAGAAAAAAAAATCAAAATTAAACTAAAAAAACTTGAAATACAATATAGAAATTCCAATCAGTCACCTCAAAGCTGCCTAGAGCCTAGGCAGAAAAAAGTCTAAAGGGGAAAATTCCCCTTTTCTTAAACTCTAGTATTTCTGCAGGGTTGCCATTTAAATTTGGAAAAAAAATTCTCTGTACATATTACACACAATATATTAAGTGGAAACACAATTACTGTGTTCTTGTGTGAGCTATATTGGGCTAACTATACTAGCTTTAATAGTTGGAAAAACAAGGAACAGCATAATATTACTTAAATAATGATATAGTAAATGAAATAGTTTAGTACTGTTGGAACATCATCCTTAAATATCCCATAGATTAAGCTTTGAAAAGGTCACCATTTTTTCAAAGACAAAAATAAGAAGAAAAAAAATTCCCTGTATTTTTCCAATTTGTAAAGAAAGAATCAAAATTCTCTGTTACTTTAGGTGATTTTTAAATTCCCTGTATTTTCCAGGTTTTCCCTGTGGAGTGGCAACCCTGTCCTTTCTCAACTTAAAAGGTCTAAAGGTGGAGAGGTGACTAAACTAATCTTCACAATGACACCAGAACTTTAAAATCGCTATTGGTTCAAGTGAAATCTAAAATCAAATTATTTCTTAAAATCCATGCCTCCCAACTCCTGAGAAGTCAAAATTTCTGACGTTATAAAGTAGCAATAAAAAATCTAATCTTCTTCTTCAAATGCACTACAGCCTAATGCGGGTCAAGGCTGTTTCAGTAAGCTTCTTCTAAAGTACCTATCAGATGTCATGGTTTGCCAATCCAATGTCTTAAGGTCTGTTTCAGCATAATCCATATAAAATATTCATTAATAATAAAAAAGAAATGAACTAAATGAATTATACTTCATACCAGCTGATGTCCCTTCAACATGCCGACAAAGTATTTCTACGTTAGGATCCTGAAGAATATAGATAATTTTGTCCCTAAGATCTTTATCTTTGGAATGTGATAAAAGTTGGCGAATATTCTTATGAAGCAACTCCTCATTTCTCTGTATAAAATAAAATAAATGTTTAATACCAGAAATTTTATAGCAAAAATTAGTACCTGAGGTTATTTTAAATAATTTTTCTATCATAAAAGTTTTATTTTTTGCTCAGAGATGATTAGAGTTCAAAACATTTTTTATTTCTTCAATTTTCTAAACAAAATTTTAAATAAAAGTTATTAAAAGTTAAATTTTAAAAAAATAATAAAATAAATCTTTGTTATATTAAAACAATAATAGAAAAGGAAAGTAAATCCCTTCTGTAACAGTCCATTGTGGACCAGGGGTTCATTGAGGTTAAGGCCCCACAATTGTGTGACCACAATTGTGCATGATGTTGGCATTGTGGTCAACATAGTTCACTGGCCACTTTTACTTCTTTAGGCAAGCAAATATAATGATTTTAATTTACCTAATTTACTTTGAGAATAGAAAAACAATTGACAGAATGTCATGATTTAAGACATAAAAATTAAACAAAATATTTTGAAAATGGGATAAAGGTGCTGCAATTTTTAAATATTGTGTGGATAGCTTGTGGGTAAAAAAAAAAAAAAAAAAAAACAAAAAAAAACAAAAAAAAAAAAACCTATTGTAAAAAAAGTAAACAACTTCTTATTTTTACTTATTTTCTGCTTTGTTTTATTAAAAAATTTTCGAAATATTAAAGTAAGATTATAATCGGTTATCAATGATAATTTGCTTAAATGATTCTTACAAACATAAAAGGTGAATACGATGATTGATTTTGGACAATAATTTGACTGTGATTTTTCAGCAATAATTGTAAATTATTTGGAAATAGATCAAAAAAAATCATAAGGCCCTAAGTATGATTTAAGTCAGCATTAAATTTTTTTAGACTGCATACCTGCCAAATTATTCCAATTTAAAATTTTTATTTGAATATTTAGAGGAAGAAAAATTTTATCGATTTAACATTTTATTATTAGTTCAATAAATTAATTTAGAATGATTTTTTTTCACAACAACTATCAGCAATTTAAACTTATAAAATTAAATGGCCATTTGTCCACCACATTGAATATGCTAGGAAGCTAGTCTTTTTTAAATCTTGTAAGACAGCAATACCAGCAAAGTGGACAAACAAAAAGTCAGAAAAGCCCGGAATTCAACTAAGTAAACCATTTAGAATTCAACTAACCAGAAAGTTCAAGTAACCAGAATTTTCAGAAGTCAATTGAAAAAACCTCTTTAAATTTATAATTTATTAAGTGTAATAATATTTTAGTTTATTTTCACATTGTCTTTAATATGTTTCTATAAACAGCGATTCAGATCATTAGCTTTATATTGATATTATAATGGCGTAAATCCCCCCCCCCAAACAAATATTCAAATATGAAACACTGAAAATTTTGACATTAAATAATAACAATATAATGTACCACTTTACAGGGATGAGATCAGCCGAAAGGCAAAAAAGCTGAATTTCCACAATAGCAAATTTTACGCAAGCGCAACCCTTTAATAATAAATTCCAGACAGTTTAAGGCAATAAATAATGTGTTGACATACAATTGTGTACTAATCTATTATTATATAAATGATTACATTGATACTTAACATTTAGTGAAAATAAAAATTACCAATTAAAAAAATAAAGCTGGAAATTATATTTTTCCTGAGTTCACATAAGAGACAATTATTACTTGAAAAACTACCTGGTTTAGCAAATTAAAACTACTGAGAATATACATTAATATTTCATTTCTTTTAATAAATACTGTTATGTGATTTATAGCAAATATATCAGTAATATTACTTTTTAAATTATATTGGATAAAAAAAATCTTTAACAATGAACCAAATCATTATGTTCATATTATAGTCTAAATCTAACTAGAGCCCTTTGAAACATATCAATAACAGTGAAGTAGAAATATATAGTAACTCCTTAACATACAAAAATTGCTATTTTAGTTTGAAAAATTACATGACAATCAGCAAGTGTTTAGATAATTGTATTTTAATAAGAATTTTAAATAATTTTAAGAATATTTATTTGATAAGAATTTTGCATTTTATAGCATAAATAACAGCAATTATAAAAAAATTTTTGATGATGAATTAATTAACTCTTTTCCAAAAAAAAAATTAAATTAAATCCCTTTGTAAGTGATTGCTTTTGTTTGCTATATTTAGTCGTTAGTCCATCTTCAAACATCTTGTGACAAATCCTATTTTTTCTTCTTTGCAAGCACAGACTGTAAGTTTTGAATATATTCCCTTCCAGTTTCTCTGATGTTGTATCACTTACATATACTACTAATAATCGTCGTTAGAAAAACAGTCACCTTTATAGTAACTAATTAAAAAAAAATTTACTTCTTACAAGAATCGCGATAGTTGAGCTTAAAATTGCGTGAATATGAATAACAATTATGGATTTTGAAATCACATGAATATGAAACTAGATATACGATTTTGAAAATGAGAAAATACAAACTGGGATATAGAATTTTTAAAACGCGTAAATACAAATCACGATTCATAATTTTTAGATCGCGTAGATACGAATCACGATGCGTAATTTTCAGATTGCATAAATAAGAATTATGATGCATAATTTTTAGAATGCCTGAATGCGAATCCCAATGCTTTATTTTAAAATCACGTATAAATACGAAAATCGATGTTTGATATTATAAACCGCATGAGCAAATCAAGACATTGAATTTTAAACTTGCGTGAATACGAATCTCTACATAGGTTTTTAAAAATGCGTAAATACGAATCACAATATCGGATTTTTAAATCTGGTAAATAAGAATCGCAACGTACACTATTCAAATCGCGTGAATAAGAATCGCAACACGCAAATATGAAAAGCTATGTTAGATATTAAAATCGTGTGAATGAGAATCGAGATATTAGCAGATTCCAGGCTTGGGACCTGTAAAAGGCTTGTCAGAAGCAGCGTCGTTTGAACTACAAAAATCGGATCTATCTGGAGGGCGGGTAAAAAATTCGGAAAATCTTATCTGCTGCGAGTAAAAGGGGAGAAAATAGTTAAAATAAGTAAAAATGAGAAAGGATTGGTAGCTATGTAGTTTGAATTTTCTGCTTCTCTTTGAAAATCGGTGAATTTTCTGAAAAAGCGGAATATTTATAAAAAAAAGGTGAAATTTTTAGAAAAATCTGAATTTTTGATAAAAAAGCTGAAATTCAAGAGATAAAAGTGAAAAAAGCGGAAATCCGCTAAAAAGAGGAAAAATCTCATCCCTGACTTTATTAAGTTTCTCTTGGATTAGCGGTCATTTCGCAATTTCAGTTTTTTTTTTTTTTAATTCACAACTTTAATTTTTATGGATGGCTATTATAGTTTTCCCCATTTATCCTTATTAGTTTTTATAAAAATTTATAAGCATTTTTGTAGAAGCGATGATATTTTTCATAAAAATAAGGGAATTTTAAAAATCGTGATCTTTGCTGGCGTAATATTTGGAATTTTCACATATACAAATTTTGATAATTTTCTGTGTATTCCACTTGGTGAGGTAACAACAACCATATATAAAAAAAGACAATAAAATATACCTTAAGGCGTTCATTTTCATCAGCAACGTTCAAAAAACGTGCTTTTTCTTCAAAACAGCTCAACTGCAGGTCAACAAGAGCCTTTTGTAAATCAGATATCTTCTCTACTTTCCTGTCGATTTCAGCTTCAAGTTCATACTTAAATACAAAACAATTATTGCAATGTGTTTTTAATACTAAAGAAACAATACTTTAAATACATTATAATAATTTTCTATAATTCGCTTAGCTGATAAATTTTCATATTTTTTTTTTTAAACAAGCATAAAAAGAATAAATTTTAGTCTGAATTCCCGCTTAATTTCAGAAAAAAAGAAAAAATTCCCTAACTTTTCCAATTAGTCCAGAAAAATCTATTCCAAGTTAAATTTTTATTGTACAATCATGGCCGCCACACAAGAAATATTTTAAGACTGAACTTATTTTTTGACCAATTAATAGTGTCTAACGTTATTTAGAAGGATTGTTCCAAAAGTTATAGCTGACTTTCCTAAAATAAATATAAAATAGCTGACCTTGTATATCTTTTTGAACCAATTGCTGAGTTACCTCACTAACTTTTTCTTGGAGCCATTCATACTTCTTTTACGCTTCATTTACGACATGCTTTGTCCAAGATCTATAAATTCCATATTTTAAACAAATCATCCTTAACTAACTTCGCCCATTATTTCAAAATACGGGGGGGAATTCAAACTCAAGTGAATTTAGATTCAACAATATTAATTTTGTTTAGACAAGTAGATGGTGAAATTCAATCGTTGTGGTGTGACAACATTACTTGATGATTTTGCAATAATTATGAAAAACAAGGATGTTTTCATAAAAAGTAATAATCTTTTTAAAATTTATTTTACCGTAAAATAATTGCCATATTTTTTCAAAGAAATAGGAAAATAAATATGCAAATGAAAACTTAATAATTTGAAAAACAAATTGAAACTGAATATTTATTGGAGGACAGAAAATCAGTCCACTGATCTCTTCTAAAGACTGATTTCAGTCCTCAGGACTGAAGAGTGGTACCTACGTATGTACAAGGCAATAATGTTCATTCGAAACAGGGATGACAAGTTTCTACCATAGCAGTAAAAAATCATTTGTAATGAAATAAGTTTCTTCCAACTCAGAATGAAGAAACTCTTTTTTCAAAGAGAAATATCCAACTTTAAAACAACAATTTAAACACCCTATAGGGTGTTTAAATTGTTGCACCGTAATCTAGTTAAAATGATAGAATCAATTTTGAAGCTATTCAGCATATCATTTTTAAATTTGTGAAAACTAAAAAACAACATTTTGAAAGAAAAATAAATTTAATATTTTAAGAAATCAAAAATTGTAGTCTTTCCATATTTAATGTAAATGAAATATAGCAAAACCTTATATTATATGTAATTATGTAATGAACTGTTAATACAGTAGGGAACCGATTATCCATAACGATCGGGACCATCGCTATTCCGGATAACTGATTTTTCCGGTTTTCTGAATCGCTACAAAAAACCGTTTTTTTATTGTAAAAAACTAAAAAATTAAAATAAAATATTTGGAAATAATCTTAAAAAGAAGAAAAAACGCTGAAGTAATACACTAATGATTATTTCCAAAATGATGGTAAGGTAAACATCTTTCAAAAAAGAAAGAAAAATCCTAAAATCTTTTGAGAAAAAAAAACATTATTTCAAAAAATTGGCGGGAAAATTTATGGAATTTCGTTCCGGTTTTTTGGTTTTCCGGTTTTCTGATTTCCGGATAACGGGTTCTGTACTGTATATGACAGTAAAATACTATAGCCCTAAATTCATAAACTGAATATTAAACAAACACACTGCTACAGAAATTGAATTTCCTTTTTCTAAATAACATAAAAATTTTTATAATTAAATACTGCTTAGTATAAAAACTCAAAACGGAATCTTTAATATGATAGATATAGATTTTAAAAATTGGTATATAGCTAAAATAAATGTTATAAAAAGAGTTTTTCAAAACATTTTGAAGAGAAATTTAAATGAAAGATATTTTTTATAATACAGTACAGAACCCGTTATCCGGAAATCAGAAAACCGGAAAACCAAAAAACCGGAACGAAATTCGATTAATTTTTACATCATTTTTTTAAAAAATGTTTTTTTCCTCATAAGATTTTAGGATTTCTCTTTCTTTTTTGAAAGATGTTTACCTTACCATCATTTTGGAAACAATCATTAGTGTATTCCTTCATCATTTTTTCTTCTTTTTAAGATTATTTCCAAAAAAAAAAAAAAAAAATTTTTTTTTTGTTGGGTTTAATAATAAAATAAAAGGCTTTTTGTAGCGATTCAGAAAACCGGAAAAATCAGTTATCCGGAATAGCGATGGTCCCGATCGTTCCGGATAATCGGTTCCCTACTGTATAAGAGCTAATCAATTGACTTCATCACTTTTAGTTTCCTTCATTTTGTGCAGTTTTTTAAAATTTTCTTCCAGTACACCGGGAAAATTATTCTTACAGACAAAATTTCAACCTGGATTAGAAGTATATAATTTTTCAGTCAATAAACCGCAAAACTTATCGACTTAGTAAACAGTATTGCTGAGCTGCTAATATGGTCGTGATTAAGAAAAAATTTAAATAGAAATATTGTTAAAAAAAAGAATATTCAGTACAAATAAATAATCAGAAAGATTTATAATTTTAAAATCAAAAAAAAAAGTTTTTTTTTTATAGCACTGAAATTTTTGTAACAAATAATTGTTACATCTTAAAAGCTACTTATTTACATTTCTCTAAGAAACAAAGTTTTAATGACTAAAACTTAGATTTTGATGACATTTACACTTCTAGACATCTTTTCTGTTTTAAAGGCATTTTAATAATTGGGAGTATTTAAGATTTTCGAGTATTATTTTCCATTTTTAATTATTTTTTGACTTAGGGTCATTTTTATAACATTAAATTTTATATAATTCATATTATATATTGTAGTTTATATTTTATAGATTCATATATACAGGGTACCTGCTACATTTTAGATTTTCAAATTCATGACTTTTCATGATTTTCCATGACTAATTCCAAGAATTTTTCATGACTTAACGAAGTTGCTATTTTCTTCCAACAAAAACGCAACAATAAATTAAAAAAAGCATTATAATAACATTATTCGAAATAGGTATAAACAAAACTATTATTCTCTTCATCTTCATATTTATAGATTTTAAACTTAAAAAACAGAGTAAGGAAAGAGTTGAAACAATAAAATAGTTGAAAAAAATACAAAAGCAAAAATTTTTTTTCCAGCAGAATTATATTCTAAAGATACTTTTCTTGTTCATCAGAAAGGAAAGAAATACTCCTGATTTTTCTGTTCATTTCGGAATAAAAAAAATTCGCTGATAACTGGTTTGCTTCAACTAGAATTTTAAACTGATAAAATTTAAAAAAAATAATAATAAAAATTCTTAAATCACAGAAGAGAGTTTAAAGGATAATTCGCTCTAGAAATGATATTTTTTCTTTCATTTTTTGAAAGAACACCATAATTTTTAAAGAACATGATAAAATCATTTTATATTCAAATAAAATATGACTGAGTGGTGATTTTGTTGGAAATTCAGATATTTGGAACAGGATGAAATTGGGGGGAGGAGATTCCATTCTTAAAAATTAGATTTTTCGGAGACCTAAATCCATGACAAATTTTGTTCAATACCGAAATTCATGATTTTTCATGACTTTCCAGGTGCGCGGAAACCCTGTATATATATAATTTCATATTTTCTTCCTTTTCAAAAAGAAAAAAAAAAAAAAATTGTTCAGTAAAATGTTTCTTTAAAGGTATTTTTTACAATTAATTGCTTTTTAAATTACAAATTAAGCTTTTTAGAATTTTAATTTCAGAAATAATTCGACATGAGACAGTTTCGAATCAGATACAATTCATTAACTATGGAAAAGAAAAATATAAAGTAAAAATCAAAACAAACATACTTTATCGGCTATGAGCTGTTTTAAATACTTGTCTGTCTTTTCTTTATACTTATCCTCTCTTTTAAGTAATTCATCAAATTTATTTTGATAAAACTCAAGTAGTTTTTTGCTTCCCACATCCATTCTTTGTCTCTCAGAAGATGATGAATTGCTCCAAATTATTACTCATAAGTAACAGATGAATGTCCGAGCTACAAAAATAATAATTAATGGAAATGAAACCAGAGTAGCGAAACCAGGGTATGGTATTTATGCATAACCTATTTTAAATAACATAATGAAACAAACACTAAAACAGATTTTTAAAAAAAGTGGAAATAAAAACGTTACAGTAGGGAGCCGATTATCCAGAACGATCGGGACCATCGCTATTCTGGATAACTGATTTTTCCGGTTTTCTGAAAATCTACAAAAAGCCATTTTTTTTATTTTTAAATCCAACTAAAAAAATTTTTTTTTGAAAATAATCTTAAAAAGAAGAAAAAACGATGAAGTAATACATTAATGATTATTTCCAAAATGATGGTAAGGTAAACATCTTTCAAAAGAGAAAGAAAAATCCTAAAATCTTCTGAAGAAAAAAAAATTTTTTTTTTAAAAAAGGGCAGGAAAATTTATCGAATTTTGTTCCGGTTTTCCGGATAACGGGTTCTGTACTGTATTATGTTTCTCTTCTCCATTTGTGTACTAAGGTACCACAGGAGTTATCAATTTGGTGAAATAAGTGATGCATGAGAACGATTAAATTTTTTTTTTTTTTTATGATGTCGATAAATTTTTTTAACCGTGTACTAAATTAAATTTCTTAGAATAAGGTGATTAATAAAAATACAATCCTTTTTATTACTTTATTGATTTTTTTTTAAACTCTTCTTCTCTCTTGCTCTCCTTTTTCTTAATAATAACACACATGCTACCTTTTCGTAAAAGAAAAACTTCTCTTTTTCATAGACTGCAACGAGAATGAGAACTTGCTCTTTTAAAAGTATTTAAGTAGAATTTGTGAAGATACCGCTAAACTGTAGTAAATTTGCCCTGAACCCTGCGGCAGAATTTTTCGGGCTTTCTACGACAAAGCAAGAATGCAGTTGCCATCTGTTAGTAACTGAGTAGCCCCAGTTAAGCTTTTCTACAAACAGATGGCAATTCCTTTCCTCATTTTCTTTCAGTATATTAAATGTGGGCATAGTTTGCTATCAAATTTTAGTTTGGTTAAAGATTTTCCGAAAGTTGTGTGCTTTGGTTAGAAATAGGAATATTTTAAAGTTGGTTTTTTCAACAATGTTTTCCTTTTGTAATTAGTTTATGTAATTTACTTTTGTATCTTGTTTTAGTATTATGCGTTTTGTATTTCTTTTATCTTTTCCTGGATTTTTTACAAAACCTTTGGTGCACAGAGAGAGCAATCTTTAGACATTTGTCATGCTCTCTCGATAGAAAAGGTCTTGTGTTTTTATGACTAAGGAAGCTGGTACCCCCTGACCACGTCAGTTTTGGCTGTGATTTTTATATTTTCTTCTCTAAAATGTTCTTTTGGCAAAATAGCTGAGTTTACTGTAGCTGGCAAAATGGGAAAGTATCAAACCAGTGTCACTTGCTGATGTGATGATTCATGACGATTTTAAAGAAAATTGCTGTTCTCTTAAGATAAAAATAATTTTATAATTTATTTAAAAATGAAGTTGAACTTACAAAATTGCAGCATCATCTACAGGTGCTTCATTTTTTATGCAGAAAGAGAGAAAAATATTGCTTTCTTTTAACACACTTTGTGATAATCCCTAACATTGCAACTAGATCCTCAAATAAATTTATTCACCTATAATCAAAGATAAAACAATTAAAAAGCTATTTTTCTTCATAAAAGACGAAATCTAAAGATCTGAAGAGAGAGACAAAGGTAAGAGTTAAACTATATTTATAAAGTAAAAATATAGACATAGATAAAATTATATATGCTTCTAGCTCTATATAACTCAAAAGGAAAAATTAACAAAAAAATGTAAGTACTGAAGATCAGAATTAATTATTTTTTGTAGTACATGAATAACATAATAAAGGTATCATGATAAATTAGAGTATTCAATAAGAGATAAATCTTATTATAAAGTATACTTTATATCGATTTGATATCAGAACTCATATTCTTAAGTCTATCTGTGCATTCTGTTCTGAAATTTAAAAAAACAATGTAACCATCCTAACAAAAAATAATTTTTACTAACAAACTTACACAAAATTGAAATTAAAATTTTTCTTCTTAAATTAGTAGCAAAACTTAGAATTAAAAATGCCTTTCAGATTGTTTAGTATCAAATATCTTAAAATCTCATAATTCATGCACATCAATAAATAATAAAGGACCTGGGGAATTGGAATCATAATTTATACGTTTATAAAGTATCTAAAATATTGTAATAGCATATTTATAATTAAATTAAAAGCTTTTCTGCGAAAAAGAACCACTTAAAGTTGTCTTTAAACAGTAAATAAACATAAACAGCTTTTTTTCAAATTTCGCGGAGTTTAGAAGTGCAAATATCTCCATTTGCAAAATACATTCTTTTCATAAGCAACGCAACTGTAAAAAAGACTACTACTTTTATTCTAAAAAGTAATCGGAATTTAAAGCTCTAAAAAGTCCATTCTCACTGCATGTGGTTCAAGCTGCTTCGATCACCTGATTATTGAAATATATTTCCCGTGAAACACTCACCAATCAAATTCCTGCAAGTATATAAAATTTTTTCGAATGCTCCCTTTTCACTCATGTCTCGGGCATGCAATGTAAATAAATGCTCAGGTGGAGGATGTAATGCTCTTTTCATTCAAAAGAAAGAAACTTTATAATAAACTCCGCTTTTTTTTCTTTTCACGAAAAAACTTACAGTGGAAATCCCTATTTCAGGAATAAAAATAATCTACTAAATATTAAAAATCTTTCATATGAGATCAGTTAAATAAAGGAGAAAAATGATTTGAATGTTCGAAATAAATCAAAATTCTAATTTCTATTTTTTGTATTTTATGAATTATGAATTTAGTAAGTAATTATTATATTATACCTCATAATTTTTTCTGATGTAAACTACCAATATTAAAGAATTTAAAGATCGTCTCTAAGCGTTTCCTTTCATTATATCTTAATTTTAGTTGTTTCGATGGTAAAAAAGGGGAGGGGGGGGGGAAATAAATTAAAAAAAATATTAAAAGTTATTACCTCATTGAACTTATTAAGATATAATTAAAAAAAATATGGTGTCATATAAATTTTGAATTATAATTGCCTTTGGAGTTACATTATTTTTGTATCCTCAGTGTTGAAATCTACGTTGTAAACAAATGTGTAAGTTACGTAAGATATCACGAAATGATATGAATATTAATATTTTAAAGAAAGCTATTTAATACAAACATTAATCCTATTGTAATTTAAATTCTAGGGACCTCGGCCTCTTTAAAGTTGTCCACTTCATTGAATTAAAGATGATATGCATGACTTACAAGGGAAGTATATAATTGAAGGGAATATTACCACCACAGTTCAGTTGAAAGGGAAAATTCCTCTATTGACAGATGGCCATGCTCACCCCGGTAGCAATTACAGTAACGACCTAATTTTGGAATAGTCTACGATGGAAGATAATAATTTAAATCGACTCTCTTCTTATGAATAAAGTTAATGAGTAAATAATAATGATTAAAGCTAATTGTCGAATCTGACTGCAAATCGTTTTTATCCTCTTAATCCTCTTATACTTTTTTTAAATTTATCGGCCGATAACATCCTCTATATTGAATCATTAAATGTCAATAAATAAAAAAAAGCTACAAAATAAAGATAATGACTACTGAAAATTTAAATTGTTATGTTTTAATTATCGCAATAAAAAGAAAATAATTTAAATACGACCAAATTATATGCTTTACTTCCATTAATTTTCTACCACTTCTTTTTTCGCTGAAATTTGATGGAGAGAACACTTATGTAACTTTATTTTGTCTAACAAAAATTTTACCTAAGAAAAAAAAAAAAAAAAAGAACATAAAAAAACCCTGAGATACTCGTGGATTTTTCTTCAGGCAAACATATCTAATACTTAATAAATTATCGATAGTTTTTATGTTATGGTTAAAATCAGTAATTAAAAAAATATATATGTATGGTTTAGTTAATGTACTAAGTCAAAATTTTGACAATTTTTATCTAAGAAATTAACATGACATTTAAATTTTAAAACTGAATAAAAATAAATAAATATTTAGTTTTATCTAAATTTAATTTGCACAAACATGTAACAGTATACAAGAAGTGAGACGAAAAAACATACATTTTTACACCAACTTTTAAAAGAAGCTTTTTGTATTATTGATCGAAATTTGACTACCATCATTTACTGTTTTGACAATGCTGCTATCGCAAAATTCATTTTTTATTTAAAACAAAAAAATTCACTTATACGGTATACATTACGAAAACGGATGATTTACATTTCGAACTTAGTTAAGGGGTTTCCCTCGAAAAAAAACCAGGTGTTACTTGTAAATATTTAAAACAGGTCTTTTTTTTAAAAAGAAAATGCAGAAAAATGAGCAGATGCTGGTGACAAGTTTCTGGTGTCGATAAATTGGCCATAAAAAACTATATTAGGCATTTACAAAACATTATTTTACAAAGAAAATACAGGATCTTAGAGATGAAAATTTAAACAAGATTCTTTTCTATATTAATTTGAATTTTTCTTTATCATAATTTATATGTTCCCGGCAAAATATGAAACGCCGACATTGTACAGAATGCCTAGGCATTGTATATAATGCCGGATGTTTTTAGGATAAGTAGGAAAAGTGAGAATTATTACATACTTTCCCTAGGCATTGTATAAAATACCTAGGCATTCTAGAAAACGACCAATGCTATTTAGGCAAAGTATGAAAAAAACATACTGATGAGGTTATTATGTAAACATGTTACTGTGAATGACCGAAATCGGAGGTAGTTGACTTTCACCGGTGAATGTTGACAATCACGTAGTCGCTCTGGTGAATGTCCGAAATATTTATTACATCCGATTTGATACTAATTTATTCGTGGATATAATAACATTTATTCGATATTTTAATACTTACTGACGATAGATTAGAAGAAACATCAGTGTTTGGAGTATCGGGCAAATATAAACCGGGCAATGACACTTGACCTTAAAAAAAACATCAGTGTAGGATATACCGGGCAAATGTATACCGGACAGTGGAACTTAACTAGACCTTTGGTAAATGTCCGAAATATATACTAGATCGAGTTAAGTGCCACTGCCCGGTATACATTTGCCCTCTATACCCTACACTGATGTTTCTTCTAATCTATCGTCAGTAAGTATTAAAATATCGAATAAATGTTATTATATCCACGAATAAATTAATATCAAATCGGATGTAATAAATATTTCTGACGTTCACCGAAGCGACTATGTGATTGTTGACATTCACCGGTGAAAGTCGACATTCTCCAGATTTCGGTCATTCACAGCATTTCTCAAAAATAAAAATGTTATTCTGAAAAAATACTGAGAATGCCATTAAAAAACATTTATTCAAAATGTGTAAAGAATTTACACATAACATAATTTATGCCTTTCTTATTAAGGGAAACAAAAGAAATTAACCTACTTGTCATTTTTGAATGACATTTTGACGAATCGGAGATGTATTTTATACTTTGCCGGTTTCTCATTTGGCATTCTATAGAATGCCTAGGAAATGTGTGAAATATAAATCATTTCATACTTTGCCGGTAACATATATATTCTGCAGCTAAATTTTAAACATGAAGTCAATCAACTATTATTATTATTTTACAATTATTTTTGAAAATGATAAAATAAATAATTATATATATATATATATACATATATATATATATATATATATATTTTATATATATATATATATATATATATGTATATATATATATATATATATATATATATATATATATATATATATATATATATATATATATATATATATATATATATATATATATATTATATATATATATATATATATATATATATATATATATATATATATATATATATAAAATATATATATATATATATATAAAATATATATATATATATATATATATATATATATATATATATATATATATATATATATAAAATATATATATATATATATATATATAAAATATATATATATATATACATACTATACGTTGACTATCATGTGTTTACTTTTAGAAAAGAGGAATGAGCAATGTCAAGATAGTAAATGAATATAATCTTGTTCATTTCTTCAGAGACTTCTACAAACGTCTTTTTCTTTATAAAATAACGTGGGAAGGGCAACAAATTAAAAAAAATTTTAAGAAAAATTAAATTATTTGAGTGTTATTTATTACGTCGATATATGCCTTTCAGTGTTGCAGATGATTTTTTAGTGTTGATAAATACAAATTTATTTATGATTTAAGTTTTTTTTTTTCAATCCCGTATGAAGAAAGAAAATTTAACTAGTTGCCGTGATCACACACATGTGGTTGCGTGATTCTCCCTTCATGGTCCATTGTATGACGATCACGGTCCATTGTATGTATAAATATATATAACAAGCCTTTCTGACTCTAGCGTCCCAATATCACACGGACGTGATTTCAATTAGGTGCTTTCGTATTAGTACGTATACTTTCTGAATCTGCGGGTCTGAGGGGAGTGCTTCGTCTTCATTCTACCAGTATTGAAGGTGTTAAATAAGGAATAGAGATAATATACTTTATCTCCATGCTGCTTGAAGCTGTTTTTTTAAAGTTCTGTTCTTATATGAAGAAGCGTTTTTTAGCGAATAATATGCTGTTTTTATAATTGTTGCGAATTTTCAACAGTTATTAATCATTGTTAGGTTATTTTTGTTTATTTTCAATCTGCATCTTCTTTATGAAAATTGTGGAAAGCCATCTTTTATGAAATTAAAAAGTATTTATAATCAAATTTTTTATTTCATACATGAAAAAATACTTCACTGTATTGTTTAAGCCTTACAATTTTTTAAATGAGAATTATTTAGTAATTTTTATGATTTGCATGCAAGTGGAAAAATCTAAAATAAATTGGCAATTTTTTTGCTGTTTTTCTTTAAAAAAAGTTTGAGACTTTCATTTTATTATTAGTAGTTTAAAATTATAGCCCTGCTTTCTATTTGACTCCTTACTGGTAGCATAACTTTGAAATAAACGGTCATGAACGTGAATATTTTTTATTCAAGAAAATTATGTAAAATTAAGTGTATGTACCTGTGGTTGCGTTGAATTTTGCGTTGAATTTTTGTTTTGGTGTAAATTTTGTCGCTCATATGTTTAATGAGTGCTGACATTTAATTTAAAATAAACTATCTCTAATCTCATTAAAAATTGTCTGGTACTGCCATCTGGTGTATAGAATGAGAAATAAAGGTTATTCTAGCATGAAAAATAAGTAGGTTAGAGCAATCGATTGCTTTAATCTTTTAGGCGTGTTACTCCATCCTGGAAATATCACGGTCAGGTGAAATAGAGAGCGAATTTTTACCCCGTTATTTTAATGGAAGTGAAAAGGAGGGAGTTAAGCCCATTTTGTTTTTCTTAACGTAAGGGAAAGACACCCTTGAAGAATAGCGATTGCTTAATTTATTTAATTCATTGCTACACATACATAAGTAGGTTTGTGTGCCTTATTACAAAGACGTATTGTAAGTCTTTGTCAAGTTAATAACGGCGCAAATTAGTCAAGGACATCAAAAAGATTCATCCAGGGTAAAATAAGTTACCTTCAGTAGAGCTAAGCATTTACCTCCTCGCCAAATGTGACAAAATTGTAAATTTGATAAGTATAATAGTGCTTTGGAGAAAGTTTTGGGGTAAGAATTTTTCCATTGGAAAGAAAAATTTATATTTAACTCAATCCTCAAAATTACGTCAAAATGAACCATTCTAATAAAAAAAAAAGAAAAAAAAGAAAGAAACAGTATTTTTCATTCGATTGCAGTAGTTTTTGGTAGATGCGCCGCATAACCAATTAGAATTAGGTTCAAATAATATGAATCCGAAACCAACTACTGCAAAACACAGATTAAATCCTGTTAAATAATTCAATTGGAAAAAAATTAATCATAAAGAATTATTACATTTGGTGAAGATTTTTGAAAATTGGCGAATACTTTTGATATTTGGCTAATTTACTGACTAAAAATTTGAAATTCAAAGAGCAGGTTACAGTTTACAGAGCGTTTGGCAGATTGGCGAGACCGTGTGTTCAGGGAGACCCCATAGCTATTGCCATAATATAAAGCTACGCCGAAGGAGAATGGTTAAGAGAGATTGAGAAAGAGAACAGGCAGCTCTAAATTTCTAGTGGTTTGAAAATTGTTTTAAATATTTGAATCATGGGAAACTGAAAGAATGAAAACCTGTATTCTATTTTTTATTTCAGTTCCTTGCGCTTAACAAAGGAATAAAACGATATGTTTATAAGGAATAAAAGTTATGTTTTGACTTTATGGTCGGCTAACAGTTAACTTAGCTATGCCACAAAATGAATAGTTGCACAGTGTTATTGGAAGTGGTTAAATTCTGCATTGTACTGGATGATTCTACGAACATAGGCGAAACTCGGACATGTGGTCAAGCCTAATTTTGTGGGACTATTAATACATGAATGAAACAAGAATAAAAGACACGGGAGGAGAAATGTGTTTATTTTAAAACCCAATGCAAAGAGCTTCTTTGTAGCAACAAAGTTCCTCCAAAGAAGCACTTTGCAACAAGTTTTGTTGCAAAGTATTATCAACAGCGAAGTGTTACCAACTGTAAAGTGTTACTGATGCAAAGTGTTACTACTGCAAAGTGTTACTGTGGCAAAGTGTTACCAACTGTCAAGTGTTACCAAGCAAGTTACTGCAGCTACCGACACAGGGTTGTTTGCATGCTGAAAAAAATATGATGTCAATAGCAAAACTATTTCACATGTAGTTTTTGGGAGAAATAAAGAACCTTGGCTATCAAGGCATATTAAAAATTATAATGCATATACAAGACTGTTCTCTGTGGTGAAAAACGATTGACAATAAGTCTTGGTAATCAAGGACATTTTGCTCTTTGAGAAAACAAGTTAGAAAGAAAATTATTTTACCATTTTTCGATCTTTCTCTGCATGCAAACTGTTGTGCACCAACAATAATAAATGCTTCATAACGTCTCAGAAGAGATTAGTGAGCACGTTGAAAAGTGGTAGTCATTTCGCGTATACTTGCAGTCGTATAGAATATTGTGCAACGTGGTCTTCCAGTGAGTCAACGAAAGTTTGATGGCCTTCAGATGGTAAAAAAATACAGGCTGGGTAAATCTGGTGAATGGAGCGGCCATCGGACTGGTTCACGACATCTGAAACCATCACCCCGCGAAATTTGCGCTAAAGTAATTCGAGACCACCTGATCATAATAACCTGGGTCACCATCATGCAGGAACCACATGCGATGTCAGGGGTCACAGTTTGGGACATTTGTTGTGAATACTGAATTAGGTACTGACTAGTCTACCAGTTCATTGTTGATTTCGTTAATAAACACATTTTTCTTCCCGTGTTCGTTTTTGTTAGGATTGTACTTAACCCGCTACGTTAGACCCTACATTCCTATACAAAAAATACTTGTTTTAGTACGCACAAATCTCCCGCCAAGTTCGTAAATCCCATGATCTTACAATCACTACGCCTTTTTTTTATATAACATACACGGCATTACATTCCTCTCTTTTTATAAAGAAAACAAAAAAATGTTAATAAATAAATAATGCAATTACAAATAAAAGGACAAAATAAATTTTCAATGGAATCGGGAAGTATAGAAAATAGAAGAGAGTCGTGGTCAGGCTTAGCGTTAATCAATACTGTCCTGACATGGATAGATAGTTGTTGATTAGGAATCAATAAAACCTCATGAGATGGGCGGATAGGATAATAGCTATTGCTAAGATCTTAGTCAAATAAAAAAAAAGTAATAATGAAGTACTATGAGCTTATCTCATTGTTCTTCATTAATTATATGTTCCGGGAAGGATAAGACGAGACTCAGCAAAAGTTATACCAGGAGTATAATTACAAGGTCTCGAAGTTTATGTCAGTGCTTTCGTTCTAGAAGAAATGACAAAACGAAATCTGAGTAAAAAAACATGCTCGTTAACGTACTTATTTTTTATTTGAATTGTATTTATGTTCTCTTCTTTTGTTTTGTACAGTGAAAAAGAAACAAATTGAATTGACTCTGGAACTTTTTCCTATTGAGGCATTCATGCCTTGAGCTATTCAACATTATTGTTTTCATAATGGTAATTTACAAATTTCTGTTTCCACACCGAAATGCTTCACGACATACAGGGATATAGTCATGCTTTTCACCAAAGAGCTCTCCTAAATAATTTGAAAATGTGTATTATCATAATATTTCCTTTAGCTATTTAATTATCAAACATCTCAGCAGAAGCAAATTTTTTCTTGTTTTTTAAGTTTCAGAATAGAATAGTGATGACTTAATGGTTTCGAGCAGTCATTTTGAAGGACTGGGGTTCGAGCCTCAGCTGGAGGCTTGTAACTCATTCAGTTTCAGATAGATGTGTACCAGCTTAGCTGATAAGTATAAGCGGCTTGTGCACAATGTTTTATAACCGTCGTTAAATAGCCGACCCAATATTTATGGGTTTATGACTACTAATGTTCAACTCCATGGCCTTGCAATTTTGAACCCAATTCAGAAGACAAGAGAACTCCTGGATCAAATATCGGGAGAAATTTGCCTTCGTGGAGGACTTTTTGATGGAACTAACCCGCGTATGCGCTACATGGAGATGAAGACCACGAGAACCTCTCACTGTTAGCCTGGTGTCAAGGGGACTCCAAACCTTGATCTGCCTAGCACTAAGGATATTTCACGTCATCACTGTGGTAAGTGCGAGCCGGATGCGGCATTCGAATCTACCAGCTATCGCCGGGCTCGAACCCTGGTTCACCTCAATGGATGGCGAACGCTCTATCCCCTGAGCCATCGCGGCTCTTGCGCACAATGTTGACTGTATTGTCACACACATGTCGTTGGTCACGAAATTGTGGAGTCTTAACCGTCATGATACCCTGGTCCAAAAAAGGGCTGTCGCCGAATTGCTTTACCTTTAATTCGCTGCATGCCTGGAAAGGTTAAATATTTATTGAGATTATAGAGAATATAGAGAGATAATAGAGAATATATACAGAGAATTAAGAATATATATAGAGAGAGTAGAGAATATATATAGAGAGTAGAGAATATATAGAGAGAATAGAGTCTGAAAATAAATACTAGTGTTATTAAGATGAATTCTAAGTATGAAGAAAGTTTTTGTAAATACTCAAGGGTTTGAGTTTTCCTCGCTATATATTACCTATTCTCACAATGATCATTTTGCAATTTTATTGAGCTCTTAACTGAAGCTATTAATCCAATGTTTATTATTACATTTTGTAAAGTGTTGGTTTCTTTAAGGTATTATTTCGATACGATGATTATACACGATTTCGGGGTAACCCAGCAGCATTTCCTATTTTACCATCAGATTTAATTAATAGCACCGTTTGGTCAGGTTTCTTAGAAAAAGTAATAATATAGGGATATTCAAACTAATGTTTATAATTTTTTTCAATTTTAAAAATTTTTTTTGTGACGAACACTATTTAAATCATCTTATTTTTGTTTCATTTGTTATTATTACACTGAAAGAAGTTCCGTTTGCTTTTGAAATGTATCAATCTTAATAGTAGAATGATTTACTACACTGCAAAACGTATGGTGTAATAGTTCTGTCAGTTTAAATTTGAACAATTCGAATGAACTCTTATGTGTGAAGGTATTCTTTATTTCAAGTGGAGATCAAATCGAGGGCTCATAAATATTAAATTTAAAAACCAATAATGGAGAAAAGCTACTCAAAACTCATGCCCATTCACGTCCGATTTTGGTTGTGAAACAAAGATAATTATATTTTAATTTTATGCATCGGTTAATTGTATTAAGTAATTTTCCGTTTCTGTTTTCTTAAGTCTAACTCGAATTAGTCTTAATATTCTCCCATACAAATGTTTGATATACGAACTAATTTCAGGGTCATGATTGCCTGGTTGGTAGGTTACAAAGTCTTCTAAGTATCCATAACAAGTCAATACATCTGAAGGTGCTGAATTGGAGATTGAATTTTCTCTGGTTCACGCCAAAATTACGATCTATGGATGGATAAACGGGGTCTCTGTACAACGGGTTGGGACGCGTGTGAGACTGAAGTCATATTTTTGGCCATAGATGGCGTCACTGACTAACAAAAAACACACCTTCTGCCTTAAAAAACTCGCTTGGATTCCTATAGCAAACTTGTTGATATTGGCAAGTGGCATTAGTAACATCAACTCTTAATACGAACTAATTTTATTTTAAGAATTGGTGTATGCATCACATAAACACTGTTCTTACTTCTATATTGTACCGTATAAATAACTCCATTGACTCTTATGCGTTTCTCATATGCGTTAACATGTATCTCATGTGTTGTTACTATAAAATTTTAATGTCATTGAACATTAAAAATGAAATCAACTACTTTACACCGAAAGCAGTGAAAAGGAACATTTCAGGTGTCTCATAGCACCAAAGAATTATCGATGTTTCACTACACAACTTTCAATGGAAAGTAGTTGCCACCATTTTTAGTGTTAAGCTACCCAATTTTTTTTACAGTGTGTGGATTTAGTTACCGTGTCCTACATCAGACAGCTATCGATGATGGCTCAAGAGATAGAGCGTTCGCCTTCCGATGAACCAGGTTCGAATCCCAGCGACGGCAAGTTAATACGAATTCTGCATCCGGCTGGCATCGACCACAGTGCTGACGTAAAGTCTATTCAGTGGTAGACGGATCATGGATTAGAATCCCCTTGCCGTCAAGCTAACCATGGCAGGTTAACGGAGTTTTCCTCTCCATATAACGCAAATGCTGGTTAGCTTCATCGAAAATTCTCTCCTAATATTTGATCCAGGAGTTCGCTTGTCTTCTGGATTGGGTTCAAAATTACAAGGACCAAAAATAGGGTCGGCTGTTCAACGACGGTTATAAAATAAAATATACCAGACAGTCCCCACATGGCTTTTTATAAGTAGTCTGATCTACATTTAAAAAGGGAACCAGTTTTGCGCATGAACAGGAATTCTATTCTGAAAATACCTGAAAGAAATTTAGTTTACTTTAATATTCATATGTGTGAGGAATTAATAAGTGGTGACTAAGACAAACTAATTACATTCATTTATGAAACAGGTTTTGAGATAGATTTTTTACTAGTACTTCGCTAATTTTTTAAATTTAGTACTTTTATTTATTTTTTTCAAACTTTTTTCGGGAGAAAATTTGTTACGAGAATGTTGAAAGAAATCGTTACTTTCTCTTTAAATTTTTTTAAAAAAAATATTACTTTACAAAAAAGTGTTTTTTTCGAAATTCTTGACATTAATTTCATTTTAATTTATAAATTTAATGTATTACATATTCTTAAATAGCTGATTTTTTTTTCAAAACATCCTTAAGGATTGCAATTTCTGGAAAGGGAGAGGGGGGTTGGTGAGAGGGAACGTGAAACCCTTGCATGCTGGATTTTATGGAATTAATAGACCTCGCCTGTATATGAATACAATTTTTGTTACCTCATTCTGTTCGAATTCTTCGAACTTGTTCAACAAATTATTTTGTTACTAAAAATTCTGATAGTAATAACAAAAATTTCAAAGATTTAATAGCTTGAGGCAATGAGCATAATTTAAAATTCCTTTATAACGTGCTAACACAGAATTTTGTTTTCCCGTTTGATTTCTTTCTACTTTCACTATTTCTATAGAATATTGTAACACTTTCTTGCATTTTAAAATTTTATACCGTTAACTTAAAATTTAATGCATTTTAAAATTTTTTTTCTTAATTTACGATTACTTTGATTTTTCAATTAGCTAGAAATGTGCTTTCATTCGCTACTTTCAAAACGAGAACTTTTTAGTCACTAACACTAGATTGCCCAAGGAAGTCATTTTGACTGCTTTTTAATTTCAATTAGAAAAACGATGATGTATATAATGACACGATTTCTTAGAATTTTGTGACTTTTATAATTATTTTTTTTTGTTGATATTTACTATTAACTTGTTATATAACTGAAAATAATATCAAAAATATTAAAAATTAATTTAAAAAAATTTCTTTATACATTAGTTATGCTTTCACAATTCAATCACTTTGACTGCTTTTGGGCAATATAGGTATTTCAGTCTTTCTAGTGTTAAAGTACTTGTATTTTTAATTGTTACTTTTTAAAAGTAACGTTGCCTTGTATGGTGTGTGACCTGCCAAATGCTTTCCTTTATAGGAGATTCTTTTTTCCATTATTTCCTTTATTTCAATAAAAAAAATATTATTGTTTAAAACTATTTTATTACAAAACAATATTTATTGTGATTTTGTCTCAAACAAATAAAAGATAGATTATATTTAAAAATTTTCTTTGTACGACCAGCATGGATTTGCTTGTTAGTTGAAGTTTCAGTTGTAACGCTGGACATGTTTGAACTACAAAGTGCGTTCGAAAATTTCGGTGAATGAATCCATAGTTGAATAATAGCATTGATGATAACTTCATAACTGTGTAATGAAGTTGCATTCACGCAGATGCGATTGGCAACTAGTCTAAATCACGACAGTTGAGCTGAAATGCGCGTAACGACTAATTTCACGCAGTGAAGTGAAAAAGTATGTATGTTACCGTGAGAAATTGAAATCAAGAGAATGTCGACTTTCACTGGTGACTGTCAATAATCACATAGTCGCTCTGGTGAATGTCCGAAATATTAGTTTTATCCGATTTGATATTAATTTATTCGTTGATATTATGATATTTATTCGAAATTTTATCTGCTGATGATAGATTAGAAGAAACATCAGTTTTCGGAGTACCAGTTAAATGCCTCTATGGCAGTGGCACTGAACCTTATAAAAACGATGTAGGGCATACTGGGCATACTAGACCAAATATACATTTCGGACATTAACTATGTGATTGTCATCGTTCACCGGTGAAGTCAACGACCATCAATTTACGGTCAATCACAGTAACATATATGGGTCATTCTCACAAAAACAGTCATTTTCATGTCCCCAGTATATTTTATGTTTGTTTTACAGCTTACGAAAAAAAATTCAGGGAAAGTGTCCTTCAGAATGCAAGCTAACACAGCAATAAAATAATATTATAAATTTTTTTTTATTTATTTTAGGTAATTAAAATATACCAATATGTCATTCCCTCACTTGTCCCCACTGCTGATTTAAAAAAAGAAAAAAATTGTTTCTGAAATAAAAAAATTTTTTTTACAAATTCGTGTTTTTTATTTCAGAATACTGAAATATAGAATTCAGAAAATCAATTTTAAATTTAATTTCTTATAAAAATATTAACACAGAACTATTTTAAACTTTGTCCCCAGTGTTTCGCGTCATTCCCTCACAACAATGTTCTTATCACCTGCAATCTTCTTAGAATAAAATTATTTTAATAAAAACTTCAGAAGTTAACAACTGGCATCATAGAACAAAATTGCAGTATGTTTCCAGCTTCAACTTAAAGAAGCCTTGCTGTGGAATAAATTTGAATGAATCAAACCAGGTAAAATTTTTTACATTTGTTATTCCCTCATGTCATTTTTTAGAGTAAAATAAAATACAACTTCATCGAGAAAGTGGATAATTATATGTTGCTTTCTTGTATGAATATAATTGTATGTGATTGACTTCAGAAATTAATTAGGCCTAACTGTTATTTTTAAATTTTATTGAATTCGTCATTCCCTCACTAGTGTATAAAGTGAGGGAATGATGCTGAAGTGAGGGAATGATTCAAGATGAGTATATTATTAAATTTTTTTTTGTTCAATCGTGTCAGCCAATTTTATTTCCCAAACCAGTAAAAACTATTAAATATATAAGAGTAAATTATAATAAATATTAGATATACTTAGTATGTTATCATTTTCAAACTTTAGGTAGATGTAACTTAGATAAAAACATGTATTAAAATAAAATATCATTCCCTCACTTTTTAAATAGTGAAAATAATTAATTTACTTATTAATTAATTTGAAAAATAAATTAAAAAATAGTGTGCATAGTTTTTTCCCCAACATTTCAGATACAAAAAAAGAGAAGATGTTTTGTGATATTGCAAAGATTGAACAACGTATATATTAAGTGGTTTAAATACTTCAAATACCAAAAAGATATTTTCTGACACTGCAAAAATTCAAAAACGCGTGTATTGAGTGACTTAAATACTTTAAATGCAATGTGTGTGTATATATATATATATATATATGTTGAGGTTTGAGTTCGAGATTAGTTATAGTTTTGAGTTTCCTGTGCTGGCAACATCTTATTGTTTTTATATTCTTTTTGGATGTAAATAAAAGTTAAATTTTCAGTTTGTTCTACGTGACTTTCAGTCTGATTTGCTCTCAACAAAATCCAACATTTGGTGCCGAAATAACTCGGTAAGTCATACTGAACTTGTTATAATTACTTTCGTCAAAAATCTGAATTGGAATGGCTACCGGTAGTGAAAAACTTGTAATATTTAAACTCAAACGAACAACGCTACGTACCGCCATTACGAAACTAACGACGAAATTGAACGATGCTGCTAGTACACAAACTGAAAAAGAATACAACATTGAACGTTTACAAGATAAAATTAAAGAATTAACCTTGGCAGACGATGAAATACATAATTTTTTAAATGATGAAGAATATCAGGAAGACATAATAGAATGCGAAAGATACACAGAATATGCTCATTTGGCGTTATTTAATTTCAAAAGAACAGCGAATCGGAACACGAATTCAATTTCTGAAACATCGCCAACAGCTGCCAATATAAATAATTTTTCGGCTTCGCCTTCAAATGTTACAGTAAAGTTGCCTACAATAAAAATAAATACGTTTTACGGCGAAATTGAAGAATTCCATAGTTTTCGGGAGCGTTTCGAAAACTGTATCGACAAAAACGAAAGTTTATCGCTGATTGACAAGCATGTTTTTTTGCGGGGATATTTAGATGGAGAAGCAAAACGAATAGTTGATGGAATTAATATAACTGCAGAAACATATGCAACAACAAAGAATATTTTGAAATCGAAATATGGCGATAAAGATAAAATAATACAGGCTCATCTCGATTATTTAGAAAACCTAAAACCTGTCAAAAATCACTCTCCAGCAGCAATAAATGAGTTATATATTGATTGTAATCGAAGAATACAGGCTTTAGATGCTTTAGGAGAAAAAACTCAATCATACGGAAGAATTTTGGCTCCTAAAATACTTCGTGCTTTTCCGCATGAAATCTGTCGTAACGAGCGGCTTGGTGGGGAGGCTGGTGGGAACGCCTAATCGGAGTTGTCAAGCGATGCTTACGAAAGGTACTCGGACGAGCACTTCTTGACGAGGAAGGTCTGTCCACGGCCCTCATTGGAATAGAAGCCGCTCTGAACAGCCGACCATTGATAAACGAAGATGACAGTTCCACAGCCTTAACACCAAGCCATTTCTTGATAGGACGGAAACTAACGGCCATTCCATCCAGCCCAAATAACAACACAAAGCTAAGAAAATTCTACAAGCAGCAGCAGGACTTACTCGACTGCTTTTGGAAAAAATGGTCTAAGGAATATTTGCTTCAATTGCGGTCATTTCATCAAGTTCGTAATCAGGACAATATCATTAACATCCGAATTGGCGATATTGTACTTCTACAAGAAGATGTCCGACCACGTCACATGTGGAAGAAAGCTAGAGTGGTGAACTTGCATGAAGGACGAGATGGAAAAATAAGATCCTGTGAGCTGAGAGTTAATGGTCACAATATAACCCGTCCGGTAGCTCTGGTCATCCCCCTCGAGGTCGACCAGGGTGGGGAGGATGTTGAGGTTTGAGTTCGAGATTAGTTATAGTTTTGAGTTTCCTGTGCTGGCAACATCTTATTGTTTTTATATTCTTTTTGGATGTAAATAAAAGTTAAGTTTTCAGTTTGTTCTACGTGACTTTCAGTCTGATTTGCTCTCAACAAAATCCAACAATATATATATATATATATATATATATATATATATATATATATATATATATATATATATATATATATATATATATATATATATATATATATATATATATATATATATATATATATATATATATATATATATATATATGTATATATATATATATACGTGGAGCATCGTTTATACGACGATCACTTATACGACGTTTACATTTATACGACGTTTTAGTGTGGTCCCAAATCATTCCTATTCATTTTAATGTAAAAATATATCGTTTATAGGACGCACAGAATCGGTTATACGTCGATTTTTAGATTTTGTTCTTTATTTAATTTTTTATTTTTTCTTGTGTATTTTAAAAAAAGGCGGAATTTGTCAACATGAATGATGCAGAAAAGGGTGTCAACAAGAATGCTTGGATGACGACCGTAATTTTTACTAGATGACTGAAAAATCTAGACAATGTTATGAAGAGGAAAAAACGAAAAATTGCTCTATTCATCGACCAATGCCCAGCGCACCCATCGATACTAATTATTTTGGAAAATGTAAAAGCTCTCTTTTTTCCTGCAAATTGCACAAGTGCGCTTCAGCCATTAGATTTGGCCGAGATTATAAATTTAAAATTGCATCATAGAAAGCAGTAACTTCAACTCGCTATTCAAATCATTGTAGAGAATAATAGCAAGAAAATATAATTAAAGGTAACATACATTCAAATGGCTCACTGCAATTTTTCTCCTTTGGTTATTTGTTTGCTTTGCTTTGTCTAATTTAGAAATTTATGTAAATTAACACGTTAAACATTAAAATTAATTGAAAACAGAGTTAGTTTCAGTTTTAGAAGTAAAAATCGATTATACGACGTTATCGTTTATACGACGTTTTTCGGTGGTCCCTTCGGCGTCGTATAAACGATGCTCCACGTATATATATATATATATATATATATATATATATATATATATATATATATATATATATATATATATATATATATATATATATATATATATGTATATATATATATTTTTTCTGACACTGCAGAGATTCAAAAAAATGCATATAGTGTTTCTTTTTCACACTGCTACACTTTCCCCCCCTGTATATTCTTTGGTACTATTGTGTTTAATTTAAAAATAATTTGAAACTCTGGTATTCAACGTTCTGGTATTCAACGCTACATCTTCGTCACCACTTCTTAAAATTTAAAAAATCTGAGAGAGCACAATTTAAAAACACCAAATAATAACATTTATTATTTTTTATGAATGTTGGATGAGAGAAAAAATAACAGGCTGAGAAAAAAGATTGGAATGATTGATATAGTGACGAGTGATTAGTAAGTCTCCACATTCATTGATTGATGTTTTCTTCCATTGAATTGAGATGACGCGGAACTGTTCCTCACCGAGCGAATTTTTCTGTAAGTAGAGAGAGCAAATGAAACTTCAACTTTTGAGCTGTTGCCACTAGATGGCGGTCTATCACTTTTTCTCAAATGGAAAGCTCCGTAAATGACAGGGTTGAGTACAGCAGTGGAGCTACCGAAAAAGAAAATGACGTCATGCAGATCCTGATCAAGTTGTTCGTCTGGATCCAGGAAAACAGATATGATCATACTGATGTAATAGGGTGTCCAGCAAACGATGAAAGTTAAAACAATGACCACCGTGATCCACAGGGATTTGACCTTGGCTTTCCGGAGAATCTTGCGGCGGGCATCATCGAATGGATTTTGGGAACCACCGAACACACGATTTTTACCTACGAAGAAAAGTAAATTAGTAATAGAGCAAAACATTGATATACCTACCATCTGTCTTACGCTTTCTCAAACAGTTTCTTAGTAACTTAAATCTTTTTCAGACTTCGTAAGGTCCCTAAAAACCAGTAGGGTGATTTCGCAAATTTACGTTCGATTCCGTACTCACCCGTACGCAAGAATTAAAGCAACTGCGCTTGATCGTGCTTTTTTAGATCTTACCTATCTTAACGTTTTGTTGGCATGCTTTTATAAAGTTACATGCACCTATTCACAGCTGTTGAATTTTGCTTTCTGTTTAAGCTTATTTTCGAATATGATGCTTGTAAGTGACGTAGATTGGGTATCTTGATCCTGATTGATTGTTGAAACGTGGCATTTGTTTATGTTAGCAACTGTTCTTTGCATTCTATTTCGTGTAAGCCAAGTCTGTCAAGTATCAATTCCCTTAAATGCCATATTCTGTATCTTTCGCAAAAATTTCAATTCTTTCGCTATTTATTACTATATTCATTATATATTTCTCACTTATTCACTATATATTTCTCCCTTATTCACTATATGGGTCATTCTCACAAAAACAGGCATTTTCATGTCCCCAGTATATTTTATGTTTGTTTTACAGCTTACGAAAAAAAAAAATCAGGGAAAGTGTCCTTCAGAATGCAAGCTAACAAAAGAATAAAAATAAAATTATCAATTTTTATTTTTTATTTATTTTAGGTAATTAAAATATACCAATATGTCATTCCCTCACTTGTCCCCACTAATTATTTAAAAAAAGAAAAAATTGTTTCTGAAATAAATTTTTTTTTTTACAAATTCGTGTTTTTTTATTTCAGAATACTGAAATATAGAATTCAGAAAATCAATTTTAAATTTAATTTCTGATAAAAATATTAACACAGCACTATTTTAAACTTTGTCCCCAGTGTTTCGCGTCATTCCCTCACAACAATGTTCTTATCACCTGCAATCTTCTTAGAATAAAAATATTTTAATAAAAACTTCAGAAGTTAACAACTGGCATCATAGAACAAAATTGCAGTATGTTTCCATCTTCAACTTAAAGAAGCTTTGCTGTGGAATAAATTTGAATGAATCAAAACAGGTAAAATTTTTTACATTTGTCATTCCCTCATGTCATTTTTTAGAGAAAAATAAAATACAACTTCATCGATAAAGTGGATAATTATATGTTGCCTTGTTGTATGAATATAATTGTATGTGATTGACTTCAGAAATTAATTAGGCCTAACTGTTATTTTTAAATTTTATTGAATTCGTCATTCCCTCACTAGTGTATAAAGTGAGGGAATGACGCTGAAGTGAGGGAATGATTCAAGATGAGTATATTATAAAATTTTTTTTTTGTTCAATCGTGCCAGCCAATTTTATTTCCCAAACCTGTAAAAACTATTAAATATATAAGTCTAAATTATAATAAATATTAGATATACTTAGTATGTTATCATTTTCAAACTTTAGGTAGATGTAACTTAGATAAAAACATGTATTAAAATAAAATATCATTCCCTCTCTATTAGTGTCATTCCCTCACTTTTTAAATAGTGAAAATAATTAATTTACTTATTAATTAATTTGAAAAATAAATTAAAAAATTAATAACTTTATTAAATTAATTAATTAATTTAATTAATTAATTAATTAATTATTATAAATTAATTAATTATAAATTAATTATTTAAAAAATTAATTAATTTAAATATTAAGTATAATTTATAGGATATATACTTTTTTTATAATGCCATTACATATTTCTATTAATATAAAAAATTTCAGAGCTTTTTATTCACTTTACTTTTTTGGGATTTTATGAACTGTAAAATGACAGTTTTCGTGAGAATGACCCATATATATATTCACTATATTTATTCACTAAGTATTTCTCACTTAACACAAAGACAGGCACGACGCCATGTGGGACATAAGGAAACTAATTATGCATCGAAGTTGCCAGGTACACGAAACAATAATCTATCTCAGTTACAATAAAATACATCAATAAATCTAAGTTAAGTGAAAGACATAGACGAGAAAGAATTCTATGTTAGCAAATTTTATGCACGAAAGTGTATTTAATTAACATTCTGACTTATGTGGAGAAACTTAGTTCAAATTTAATACGCTATTTTGCATATAAACGATCAGCTGGCACTGAATTGGCCAATTTTTACGGTCTTCAAGAAAAGTTTCTCTCCTTCAGAAGGGAAATTACGATAAAAAATGACATTGTCAAACGATATTTTATTGACATTTAGCCAACACTTGAAAAAAAATAATAATTAGCTGGATCCCTATATGCATGAAAGTAACGAAAATTGGAACATTTTATTTTAAGTTTATAAAAATAAGACTCAAGTATGATTGTAAAAATCTTGCTAGTGCATTAAATATAGAAATAAAATCTCCTGAAAAGTCCAAAAGAGTAGATAGCTATGCTCCTGTAAATCTAGTATTTTCCTAGTGTAGCAAAAGTAATAAATTAGTAGTTTGAGAGTTATAATTAGGAATATCTGGATCCCTTTGGAAATTGCTTGACGCGAAGTCATTTCGAATTTCTGTGTTTATATTTTTATAATACATTGAATAGACGATATCTTTAATACGACTATCTATCTTTTACGATCTTATTTAATAATATAATATTTGAATTCTTTTAATATTTCTGATTATTCTTAAATAATTCCTATTTTTTCTTATAATTAATTTCGGTCTCTTTGTTGTCATTTCATTAGTTTGCACACATGCCTCAAGAATATCTTTATTCGTTATTATTTTATTATTTAACCACGTTATTATTTTGCTTAGAGTTATGCTTTTAAAATGTGAATCTATAAAACTAAATAATTTAAAATCAGCAGTAATTGAAATAAAAAGTCAAGTATTTAATTAGTAGTAATCCGTAAAGGTGAAGCATAACAGTTTGCAACACTCTTATTAACGCTAATGATGTTTGATTAAATCTGTTATTAGATAATAATTTAATTAAAAAAATAGCTGTCTTCTATAAAGCAAAATTAATGGAGAACAGTAACTATTCTTTTCAACTAATCTGGAAAAATTACTATACTCTTATTGACTTCAATAAGAGTTAATTAATTTTAATTATGTGTACAAATTGAAATAAAAAAGTTCTGTACTGAAAAAAGAAAGATTAACGGTGAAACGGTGAACGGTGAACTAATTTGTTTGTGGGGTAATGAAAAGATTATATCTTTTTTTTCTCGTTTTTTTAAATAAAATTTCCTTCCCTTTTTTTTTTATTTCTAAACTGTTGTTTGTTATTTTTTTACTTATTATTTCCCCCCCCCCCCTTTATTCTTCTTCATATGTCTATAATTTTTCTTTGTTTTATCTTCTTTTCGAACTTTGTCATTCTTGAAAATATTTAATCAACAACTATTTGCTTTTTGCTTTTCTATCACACAAATAACCACCATTAATTATTAAAATGCTCCTGAGCAAATACAATTTATTTCAATGAAATAGCATATTCCAACTAATTTCATTTAAAAAAATTTTCTGTATCATTAAAAGTAAACTACATATTGTTTGCTATTTGGAAATTATTCTGTTCAGAAAAAAATGATGCTGATTGCTTGTATGGGTGAAAGAAAATTACTAAATTCCGATAACAGAATTTTTAAAATTAGCTTAATTTTATTTCTTGCAAATTTATTTTTTATTCATATAATTATAGCATAATTTTTTTACAATAATAATGAAAATTAATGTAAAATTAAAATTATATTAAAACATATTATACTTAATGATTACTGGTTGTTGAACGTATATTATTTTTTATGAGAAAAAAAAGTAAGGAAAAGGAAATTCTTTCTGAAATTTACAATGAAATATTTTGAAGAAATTGAATTGAATTGAATTGAAGGAATTGACATTTACAGTTAATTAAAAACGGTATTTGATGTTTTAATAAATGCATCTAATCAATTACTCAAGTGTTCAGCTAATTGGCTATTTCTTAAAAAAGTGTTATTAGCAATAAATGTAAAGAAAACTGCCTTGCTAGAACAGAATCAACCGCTATTAATTAAAAAAAAAAATGCATCTTGAATAAACAAACAGTGCAACTATTTATAAAAACTATTAGTTTTCATAATTATTTGCAAGCTCTGCTTAACATTGCATTTGCAGAGATGGGCTTAAATTTTGAATATTCGGCAATAAGCTCATTAAAACACGCATACACAGCACTAATGAGGCACTGGAATAAATTAATGTAAGCTACACATGACCCTCTGTTGTCGCAACCCCTGGTGGTGACTATGGTTACGAGGTATAATATTTTTAGTAGGGGTGTGGGGTCCTTGTTTTAGCTCGCGTAGGCAGAAGAAAAGAAATCTTTTGCTTCGATCTATTGTGATATCTTTAGAATGAAGAGAAATGGCCATTGGAGTCTGAAATATTAATTAGAGTATTCGATTCCAATGTTCCATCTTTTCACTTTTTCGAAAAGTTTCAATTTCAGAAAAGTTATTCATAAATTTTATATAATTTTTGTGTTTAAGTTTCTTACTGATTTTCATCCCTATTACTTGTTCAAATACTCTGACAAGTTGAAGTTATTGTTTCTATGAATGGTTGATAATAAATAGGAAATAAAATTGTTTAAAGCAGATCGATGTGCAGCGCGCTCAAAAATAAAAAAAAATAAAAAAATAAAAAAAAGAAAGAAAGAAAGAAAGAAAGAAAGAAGAAGAAAAAAACAGGCCATTTGGAATAACTTTTCATCTAATAATTGGACTTTCACGTTGTAGGACTCACTTCTAATGGTTCGAGGGGGTGACCTCAAATATGCTGATTAATTGGTGCAGACGAAATCAGACACGAAAACGTACTTTCTCTGAAAATGAACATACCTTTTTTTTACGACGGATTCAGATTTTTGACCCCCCCCCCCCCAAATATAGGGAATAGCCGCAATCTAGAAAATGTGGTCCCAATAGCTATACTTTGTGGTGCATGAGGACTTTTAAGTCGTTTAAAAAAAAAAATAGTTTGGTCAGGGGAGTGCTCCACAAAACTTAAAACTCGATTTCTCAGAAACTCTTCACTCAGGAACTTCCTCAGGATTCCCGATTTCTCGGATCTCGATTGCTTAGGAACTTTTGATGCCGATTTTGCTCAAATATCGCATTTTGCTATTTAAAATTGCGTTCTTTAAAATGATGTAAAAAAATTGTATAACTTATTATTCAAAATCTTTTCGTCTAATATTAAATAAACCAATAAAAAATAATTAATATTTACTAAAGGTTATTTTTCGCATGGAACTATCAAATTAGCTTTAAATACGCTTAACTATCAATTCGCTCAAAACGTTCTCGAGATATAGCGAAATACGCAAAAAGTAAAATCAATATTAAGGGGTCCAAACTTTGGAGGATATATATATATATATATATATACTCAAAATGTAGAAAAAAACATGGAAAAAATCACAGAATAATCAAAAAAGAGAAGAGGAAAATTATTTAAAAAAATTTTCATAAAAATCCGGAAAAAAATATAATCTCTTCATCGGCCTGCACGATTATATCCGAAAGCAGGAGTGCTTTCTAATAATAGTCAAAGCAAAATATATAAATACAATAGGGTCAGGAACACTCTAAATTTTTTTGAAACAAAATAGAATCGAACACATTAAGTAATAAATATCATGCGAAAAGCAGAAAAAAATTAAGAAAAAAAAAAACAGAACAAAACATAAAACGAAATTTATAAAGCTAGTAGCAAATTCAAATGAACTTACATGAACGGGAAAATTTTCAAGAATGATTTAAAATATTTTCGTTATAAGATTGCCAGATTACAAAATATGAAAATAGAAGTGCTAATTATGGTAAAAATGTAAATAGAAGGATTTTGTTTTTTAGCGCGTTCTTACTGCCGTACTGAAGCACGTCATGGGCCCGAAAATGGATGAGCGCAATGCAACCTTGTGCGCATTCATTTTCGCAAGGAAATCATGCTTCATTTTTTTTTCTTCTTAATTTTTTTTCACTATTCTGTAATTTTTTCTACATTTTAAAATGTTTTCTACGTTTTCTCTACATTTTGAACTTATTTAATGAGTTCTATATATTTGCAACTTATGGGCAGTAAATAAAACTTATTGATTTTCTTAATTTTCTTTGTTTTTCTCCTTTTTCTTTTCGCCCTTTTTGTATTCATTATATATATATATATATATATATATATATATATATATATATATATATATATATATATATATATATATATATATATATATATATTCATAAACACATTTCCCAGATTGCCGCTATTTCCTATATTTCGGGGGTCAAAAATGTGAATCCATCCAAGAAAAAAAGGCATATTTATTCAGAGGAAGTACGTTTCTGTGTCTGATTTTGTAACTTACTTAATAGCTAGGACAAAATAGTTAGCATATTTGAGATCACCTCCTCGAGTCATTAAGATTGAGACAAAGAACGTAAAAATCTAATCATTAGATCAAAAGTTATTCAGGGGGGACTGTTTTTTTCTGCTGCACGACTGTACAAGTTTAAGAGCGTTATGAATAACAGTGGGTCGCATAAATAGTACGACAAACTACCAGGGGAATTAGCGTGCATCATCAGGATTAAAATCGCATAGGAACCCATGGCTAAAATGTCGTCATACGCTTCTAGAGGTGCTTCCCTAATATAACGTTTCTTCCGGTAGTTTCGAACAGGTCATATTAGATAAGCTAGTATGACCTGTTGATGCTGAAAGTTGCCATACCCCTGGTAAATATAACCTTTTTAACTTCACCATTTTGGTAAACTTAACATTTCGACAAAAAAAGTCATTTAAAAAACAAATCTGCAGCTTCAAGAGCAGAACTAATTTCAGATTTCAATTCTCCTCGCGATAATTAGGTACGATGAGGTATTTACATAAATTCAACAAAACATTCGGTTTTCAGAGTTTATTTATTTTTTTTTGGTTATTCATTCATTGTGGAAAATTTAACGTAAATGAAAAACACAAATTGGAGATTTTTAGAGATTTTTTTTAAAATAAATATGAGAATATTTAAGCTATTTTATTGTTTTAAAGCCCAGATAAATTTTAACAACAAGGTGGTATCCATTGTTTTAAATTAAAGCTTTGCCTTTTAGAATGCCAGAAATAATCAAAATCTGCAAAATCAGCTAAAAATTTTTTTTTTCTGATATATAGAAAGCATTGTAAGGGAATATACATAAAACTATTTTACGAAAATATTAATTTTAAACAACTTTGATAACTGATAATTTACATCCACATTATTGTTTTTTTTTGTATTTAAGATAATAAAAATAAAAAATCTTTTTGCTTACGCTCGCTCTTTCCCTTATTGAGATTCCTTACTAAGATTTATTAGTGAACATGAGATATTTTCTAAGCAATCATTTTTTAAAATTACATTTAAAATTAAAAGAGTATTGTTGTAATAAATTTGATGAGTTCACAACTGTAATCTATATATATATTTCTCTTACACGGCGACAAAAAAATGCCTCATTACAACTCCCCGCATGGCAACGCTAGAAAATCGACCAATGATTGCCGCTAAAAATGTCACATGCCAAATCTAGATGAGCTGGCTCTACATATAGCGCTTTTAAAAACGGAAACTGAAATAACCAGAGAGAGAGAGAGAGAGAGAGAGAATTCTTACCAAATGTGATCTCTTCCGAAATTCACCCTATCAGCTGCGGCTATCTCATACTATTAAGATAGGCAGAAGTGAGTAGTCTTTGTCGATAGATCTCTATTTTAGTATTTTGTCGGAAGAGCTTTTTTTTTCACGAATTTATATATTACGAATTTACTTGACGATTTTTGATTTATATCACTAATTTATTTTTGCTATTATTGTTATTAGTTATTCATTGAAAAATGAGTCTCAGTCGTGCTGTTACGCTTTAAGATTTTATACTATAGCACATTTCTAATAGGTTTAACGGATTACTTGTCATTTATTTGAATTCAAATTTATTTTAATGACTTAGTATTTACTAAAAAGATGTAATTTTTTTTTTAAAAAAAAGTTGTTATATGGATTTGAATGATTGTTTTGATTTCTTAGAATTTTGTGCATTTGCAATGTACCTAAGTTAGTAGCGAGCGAAGGGAGCTTGGTTTGCGAAGCAAACCATATAGGATTGCATAGCAATTTTTGGGGGTTGGCGAGCGTTAGCGAGCAGGGGCAGCAGCCCTCTAGTTTAGCATAGTTTCTTACTAAAATGACGGATATATTAAATACAATTTTTGCATGTACCTTATTGTGCATGAAGCTGATCATTTAACGAATAACAGTATAGTAATGCCCTTTGGCCAAGGTAATGCCATTTGCACCAAAAAAAAAATAATTGTAAAGCGATTGACAATATCACACACCGATTTAAATAACTTTATCTTAAAATGTTGTGTAGAATTACGTTATAATAATAATACTAAAAACAATTCTCTCAGTTTAAAACTTTTAGTTTTGAACTTTATGACTTTCATTAATTTTGTGCTGATGACAAAAAAAAAAAAAAAAAAAAACTCGATCCCACCATGTGATTTTTTGGCCAATAAAATTCACCGACAACAAATGAAAACTATGTCAGACGTTTATGTTTTTATATTATACTAGTGGGCTGCGCCCCCTGCTCGTTAACGCTCTCCAACCCCCGAAAATTGCTATGCAATCTTATCAATCAAGCGCAAACCAAGTTCGCTTCGCTCGCTACTAACTTAGGTATAACAAATGCACAAAATTCTAAGAATTCAAAACAATCATTCAAATCCATTTAACAAATTGTTTTTTTTTTAAAAAATTACATCTTTTTATAAATATTAAGTCATTAAAATAAATTTCAATTCAAATAAATGACATGCAATTCGTTAAACCTATTAGAAATGTGCTATAGTATAAAATCTTAAAGCGTAACAGCACGACTGAGACTCATTTTTCAATGAATAACTAATAACAATAATAAAACAAACAAATTCGTGACATAAATCAAAAATCGTCAAATAAATTCGTAATATATAAATTCGTGAAAAGAAGCGCTTTCGACAAAATACTAAAATAGAGATCCATCGACAAGGACTACTCACTTCTGCCTAGCTTAATAGTATGAGATTGCCGCAGCTGATAGAGAGAATTTCGAAAGAGATCACATTTGGTGAGAATGATCATGCTCTCTCTGGATATTCTAGTTTCCGTTTTTAAAAGCGCTATATGCAGAGCCAGCTCATCTAGATTTGGCACGTGACATTTTTAGCGGCAATCATTGGTCGATTTTCTAGCGTTGCCATTCGGGGAGTTGTAATGAGGCTTTTTTTTGTCGCCGTGTAAGAGAAATATATATATAGATGGAGATTTGTTTTGTTATCTGTTATCAAAACAATAGTATTTTACCATATCTGTCAAAATTAAAAACTTCTAAAAAATATTTAAAAAAAACATAAGATTATTTAACATAATAAATTGAAAGTGGTGATTTATTAAGCTTCAAATATAATGTAAAACTTACTTAATGAAGAACAAGAGTAGATAACTTACCGGAATCTGCAAAAAATAAAGAAGTTTTAGTTTACGTTCAAGGCTTAAATGATATAGGTAAATATTGATAAAATTTAACCTCATAGTACTATGAGGGATATATACATTGAAATCAGCTATCGCATAATGTTAGAAAAAGAATTTTGGAGTAAGATTATGAATTTTGGGGTAAAAAATGAAAGAAAAAACTTAGCAAAATCAAAGTATTGGAAGATGGTTATTTCAAAAAGTTATTTACTATATTATTCGAATATAGAAAATACATACCAGTTTCCCAAATAATGAAAAATGGTTTTAAATCCAACGAAATACAGAAATGTACAGTTTGTTGCGCTCTGCTGGGGAAACCATAGATTTAATCAAATTTAAAGATTAGTAGCAGAAATCGTCAACAGATTGCGCTGCTAGTTGGAAAAATTAAGGTATAATGTATTCTAGACGATTACAACGGAAATATTTTTTAAGCGTCTGACAAATTTGAATTTGGTCATCAGGCGGCGTTATGTTGTTGCTGCAAACGATAATGGGATACCTGCAAGTGACGTAGTGTGGGCATCTCGCTCCAGATTGGTTGTTTAAAAGTGACATTCATTTACGTTAGCAACTGTTCTTTCCTTTCTATTTAGAGTAAGCCAATTCCATCAAGTATTAATGCTCTTAAAGTGACACATTCTATACTCTTTCAACTTTTCACTATGTATTTCTTTCCTAACCCAAAAACAGACACGAAGCCAGGTAGAACATCGACAAACTTATTATGCATCGAAGTACACGAAACAAGAATATATCACGGTTACAACAAAATACATAAACAAATAATAAATCTAAATTATGTAAAAGACTTAGGCGAGGGAGAATTATATTTCAACGAAAAGGATGTGCGAATTAATTAATTTAGCGTTAATTAACATTCTAACTTATGTGGAGAAGCTTAGCTCAACTTAAACACGCCATTTTGCTCATAAATGATCATCAGGCACTGACGCTATAGGTTACGTGTATGGGTATCCGTTATTTTCTTCCTCTTGAAGTGTAAGTACCCAATTGCTTAGCAGTGGCGTAGTGAGGGGTGGGCAAGGGGGGTCATCATGCCCCGGGCGCTACTCGCAAAGGGGCGCCAAATGGTCCGCAAAACAAAAAAATTGTAGGATAATTTTTATTATAATTGATTTCTGGAAAATATATTTTAAATTTAGTGCCAGTGTAATATAATAAATGCTAATTCGTAAATAAAAAGGAACACTAATAGTCTAAATAAAAGTGTAATAATATATTCATAATGGAAATGGCACGTCTTTTCTACTGGCAGTACTGACTCGACCTGTGTCTGCCTGCACTTCCTTATAGCATCTACGCTGTGTGATTACATAAATTATCTCCTCCTTTCTTGATTTGTCTGATGAAATAATATGTCATAATGAATATTTGCTGTGTACAAAGTACAAACATTCTTTCTTTCAGAACACTAATTATTTTTATTTCTATAAACGCTATGTAGCTTACGCTTGTTATTTTAAAACGATAACAACAACACTCTTATGTACTTATATGTACAGTCACTGAAAAAAATATCCCGAAAATAACAACTGAAGGATCGTCTATTTTTTAATATAGATACTTCTCAGGCACAGAACAAATACAGCGTTTTGTCGTTTCTAGGAAAGGACACAAACGCCGTATTTGTTGTGTGCCTGAGAATTATCTGTATTAAAAAATAAATAATTCTCTAATTGTTACTTTCCGGATACTTTTTTCTGTGGCTGTACGTATCCGTGCAACTTGCTACAGGTTGCGGGAGTCCGCAACAAATTCGAGAAATACTCGAAATATTAACGTTTAAGTTATTTTGTGTGTGTATTTTTCAGTTTTGCGCCCTTGTCATCGCGCTCTGCTTAGAATATAAATGAAATGTTATGAAATATTAAATGTTATAAGTTTAATGTTAGCATAAATTATAGTGTATATTTCACTGTGTTCACCTTTCAAGTTCAAGGCATTCCTGGTAAGTAATAAAACAAATAATGAGGCCTTGCTGAAAAACTAGCACTTCAAGATGGTACAAATGTAGGAAACCTATTATCTTTACTTAGACTTAGCTCAGTTTGATCCGCTACTAGCAAATCATCTTAAACATGCCACAGAAATTCCAAAAACTGTCTCATATTTGTCAACACAGATTCAAAATGAATTCATTCATCTTCTGGCATCTACAGTTCGAAATCAACTAATAAATGATATCAAAAGAAATAAATATTATAGACTTTTGTTCGATTCAACTCCTGATATCTCTCATTGAGAACAAATATCCCAAGTCGTTAGGTTTGTAGATGTTGATTTTAACAATAAAAAAGTTTCCATCCACTGCTCTTCGACTGAGCCAACGAACTTCAGGGAAATAGGGGACATCAAAAATTTTTTCGTCCAAATCTTGTAAAAACTGCCTGAACTGTCGGTGATTTAGTCCTCTGCTCCTTATAAAATTTACATTTTTAATTATAGGTAGCATGACATGGTCCATTTTTAAATGCTTGGATGCCAATGATTCCTGATGAATTATACAGGGAAATCCCACAAAATTTTCTGATGTTTTCTGTTTTAATTTAGTTACAACGCCCGAATGATTGCCAGCCATGGCAGTAGCGCCATCCGTAGTTGTGCTGTTAAGTATATTCCAGTCGAAGATTCCGCTTACTGCTAAGAAATGTCGTTACTGTCTACCTCTCTCGCTTGTCTAGGCACACGCTGCCCTTGAAATTACTTGTAAATGTAGTGTGCACATTTTAAATCCGTAGAGGAATCGAGTGAAGTCTAAAAGCTCTAAAAAACACGATTCTCCTTTCTGTGACATATCGCGATCGCGGGCCGTATATTTGACATGACTGGGCTAGAGAATATAGTAGAAGTATTTGAAAAATTAGCAGAGGACACTACCACTACAAGTGACACTAGCAGTGAAGCTACAATTCTGTTGCAAAATGTAGGGGAGAGGGGGGCATATGTGAACAGGGGGCACATGTGAACATGGTATGTTTTACCAATATGATTTGAAATAAAAAATCTCGAAAAATTTTCAATTGATGGCAGTACTAGTCCTACCTCTCTGAAAAACTTTCAGAACAATGAGACATTTTGTTGGTCTATTCTGACAATTTCTTTGTATCAGCTGGTGTTGCATATATTATAATCGCTCGCTTCTCCAAGTGAAAGTATAATATAAATCAACTAATAAACTAAAATTAACTATTGCAGATCATTATATGAACATTCAGGTAAGTTTATGACAATTATTCTTTTTTTTTACTCAATTAAAAGTTCTTTATTTTTCAAGTTAGGTTTAAGAAGGATGATGGGGGCACTTGTGAACAAAACATCTGGGGCAGATGTGAACAGTTCACAAGTGCCCCTACATAGTATTAAGATTATTATCCTCATGATATTATAAGTTTAAAAAATATGTATGCATTTAAAATTATCATTATTTAATTTTCCATAATTAATTTATTAATTTTTCCTTTAAAAAAATTTTTTTTTATTAAATGGTTGATTGCGCATCACGCATATTAACTGATACACCTGAGAAAATAGAATTGTTAAAGCTACAAATGAAAAGATAGAAAAAATGAAAAAAAAGCATGAAAGAGTATTAGAGAAGAAAAAAAAGGCCCATTACAACACCCGTGGAACATGAAGTTGCGAAAAACCCAATTACGGATAAATTATTGTACAGCTGAAAAATTATTTTCTTATTGACAGTACTGTTGTACAATTTAAATTCACATAGTAAGCTACAACCCCCTCAGTATAATGCGTATCTAAATCTGTTATATTAAAAAATTTTTTTCTTTGAAATATGATGATTGCTTTGTGTTTTTAATCTTGTTCATATGTGCCCCAGGCCTGTTCACATGTGCCCCCAATAGGGGCACATGTGAACAATTGAAGTCATTTTTCTAAAATATTATAAAGTAAAGAAATATTTTATTGAAAAATCTCAAAAAATTCCACAAGACAAAGAAAATACTATTTAAACATATGGACTTTTTTACTATGAAAAATTGATGATATTTTTCGAAAAGTGAAGAAATAAAAAAATTTGTTCACATGTGCCCCCCTCTCCCCTACTAACTTTTAGTTTCATAACTTCAGTTCATTTCTGGTATGAAATCTTAAGGAGGAATGATCGTGTGCAGCTAAGATTACAAGATCCTAGACTGAATTTTAGAGAAGCATTCCATGATCTTGAATCATTAACGACTGAACTAGCCGAAATTCGAGACAAGCTCTGTGAAGAGGCAATCGAAAAAGCGAAGTTTCTTTGTGGAAAATGGGATAATGATACAACAATGCGTGTAAGAAGACGACGCAAAATGCCCGAAGAATTGACTCGAGATGTTGGTCTTTCAGCAGAAAGTGAAATTTCTCGCGTTAGGAAAAGCGTTCTTGATCGTCTCCAACAAGAAATATGTACACGATAAAGTGATCTTAATTTCAAATTTGGATTTCTACTAGACTTTGAAAATTTATTAAACGAGGATAATGTTGATAACGACCTTGAAAAAAATTGCAAACATTTGAGTGAATTTTATAATACAGATTTCAATGGAATAGAACTCTTTATCGAAATATGTGACTGCAAAATGTTACTCCTCAGTAGAAAAGAAATTGAACCCAAAACTCCATTAGAATTTCTTACTTTTATAATCTAGTATGGAGAAGATGTTTTTTCAAACCTGAGAGTGGCACTTCAAATACTCCTGACTATCACAGTATCAATTGTTAGCTGCAAACGTTCATTCAGCAAATTAAAATTAATTTTGACATATCAATTTTGAAAAATTAATTTTGACATTTGAAATGATCACCTTTGATGATATTATTAATAAATTTGCTTCATCAAAAGTAAGGAAACTTTATACATAGTATTTAGTTTTATAAATGTATTATAATCATACTATTGTTAAAAATACGTATCTCCTTAGAGATAATAAATATTTACTTTTTATTGTTTTAAAACTGCGTGTTTTTAAAATATTTCTTTATAAATATATAAAATAAATAATAGGTATCTTTTGAACTAATTCTAGATGATTATATACATATTTATTGATTTGCGAGTATATTTTACGTATAATATTATATGGTTTTCGAGTAGGGGGGGCGCTAAAAAGGTATTGTGCCCCGGGCGCGAGTTAAGCTCACTACGCCACTGTTGCTTAGAAAAATTATTTTATAGTTTTTTTTCTTCCAGTAGCACCATTTATTGGTCGGTATTTCACTTACGTTGCACTACAGCTGCGCAATGAGCTATTGGCGACGGTCTGGAAAGTATCCTCGAGGATGATCCGAAGGCATGCCATCACAATTTTATGATCCTCTACAGAGGGGATGGCTCCTCCGCTCCGTAGCCCGAACGCGGACTTTCTATCCCCTGAGTCACCACTGTTCTATTTTAATGTATTGCAAATCTTTTGTTAATACTTGTAAAGGTATAAAGTATGATGAAGAGAAATAAAATATGTTTATTATCATTTTTTCTTGAAGTTTTCTAAGTTTTATAAGAAAAAATTAAAATAGTATAAAGTTTTTTTTGTAGTGCATTTGAAAAGTGTTAAATAATCTCAATATTTTTTCTATCGTGACTTAGTACCTTATTTCATTACTTATTATCTTCAATATAGTAGCTTAGTATGTTAAGAGTGTTACGAAATCTTGACGTCCTTTTTTGGTGACTTATTATCCCGAAAACATTAAATAAACTAAAATTTTTCTTTCCTGTAGTGATTTATTATTTTAGAGGTGTTAAATGATCCCGTAGTGACTTAATATCTCAAAATTGCTAAACAGTTTTAATAAGGTCTCTTTTGTAGTGACTTACATCCAAAGTGTTAAATAATTTCACAAATTTCTTTTCGTAGTTACAAAGTATGTTAAAAGTCTTAAGAAATCTTTTTTGTAGTGAATTATTTTAAAAATGTTAAATATACTGAATAATATCTTTTCTGCAAGTGACTTATCGCAAAAGAGTTTAATAAACCAAATATCTTTTCTGTAGTGAGTGATTATCTGAAAAGTGTTTAAAAAATTAAATAATATTTTTTTCTGTAGTGATTTATTATCTGAAAAGAGTTAAATTATATATTTTTTCCGTAGTGACTTTTTATCAGAAAAATGTTAAGTAAACTTAATAATAACTTTTCTGCTCGTGACTTATAATCTCAAAAGTGTTTAATAATATAAATAATATCCTTCCTGTAGTGACTTACTATCTCAAAAGATCTAAATTAAATAATATCTTTTCTAATGTGATTTATTATTTCAAGAAAGTTAAATGAATTAAATATGATCTTTTCTGTTGTGACTTATTAGATGAGAAGTGTAAAATAAACTCAATAATGTTGTTTCTGTAGTGGCTTATTATCTTAAAAGTGTTAAATAAATTAAATATCTTTTCTGTAGAGTCTTATTATCTCAAAAGTGTTAATTAAATTTAATAGTATCCTTTCTGTAATGACTTATTATCTCAAAAGTGTAAAATAAATTAAAAAATTTTTCTGTAGTGAATTATATGAAAAGTGTAAAACAAACTTAATAATATTCTTTCTGTAGGGACTTATTATCTCAAAAGTGTCCAATGTAGATGGTGAAAAAAACAAATTGCAAATTTTATGAAGTACAAAATAGATATATATATAAAGTTTAGTTACTTGCAATGGTTGCGAACGTAGTGGCGTATGTGGCCACTAGAATGCAGAGTGGTATCAGAAACATACAAAACAAGCTAACTGAAGTATACAGCTGTTCTTGCCATGCTGCCGTATAAAAGCCGTATGTGACACATTGATGAAATTCTTCAACAAAGGGTCCCTTCACAACTCGAAATATTAGTGCCTAAAATGTAAAAAATGACAATTAAAATAAGATTTCATATTATCATATGACTTTTCTAAACATGTTTTTCAAGAATCTTTATCAAAAATAAAGGCAAAAAAAAAACACATTGGATAATTCACATACTCCTGTATAGGCTTGAAAAAAATGCAAAATAAAACCGTTATCAAAATCTAATGAATCATTAAAGATAGGAGGAAAAGAAAACATTAACCCGTTTTGTCCCGAATTTATATATTGAAATGATACAAAAAGTGGTTCTATGGATAAAGTTGTATAATATATTATCGAAATTAAATGTTTTTTCTACTGTTAGGGCATTCAAAAAGTCTTTGATTGATCAAAAAGTACTTGCTCCTTATAATTCTAGATCTAATCAGAAATAACTAAATCATTGTGGTATCTGAGAATCTTTTAATTCACCCAGATAAATGAAAATGCTGAAAAAAGTTTCCCACCACAATGAACCTTTTTTCAAAGACATTCATTGTGGTGGGAAACTTTTTTCAGCATTTTCATTTATCTGGGTGAATTAAAAGATTCTCAGATACCACAATGATTTAGTTATTTCTGATTAGATCTAGAATTATAAGGAGCAAGTACTTTTTGATCAATCAAAGACTTTTTGAATGGCCTAACAGTAGAAAAAACATTTAATTTCGATAATATATTATACCACTTTATCCATAAAACCACTTTTTGCATCATTTCAATATATAAATTCGGGACAAAACGGGTTAACCTTGTCCACTTTTAAGCGACCACCATTTATTTTGTTCGAATGTATTTCTTACTCGCCCATCCCGAAGAGATTAAATTTAGATAAATGGAGCATTTTTTTCTCTCCATTAAATACAATCACCGCTGAAGGCTAATATGTATCGAGACGGAAATGAACAAGAACTAGTAAGAAAACACATCATTATTACTAGATTAAATTAAGATTAAAATATCTATGATTTGCAAGATTTTTTTCAGCAATTCCAACATACATCTAGGACTGTTATTTTATCCAAGATAAAGTAACCAGTGACGAAAAGTTTATAATTGGATACCAAAAAGTGACGTCATCTTTGGAAAAATCCTTATGCCGATGCAGAAGCCAATCAGGTTCAACATAAGCTCGCAACGTCACTTACATGTATCCAATTAAATCTGTTTTAAATCCCATAGTTAGGCATAATCACTTCACTTCTTCTCGAGTTGTACTTACCCAATGGGATATCTACAAGTGACGTAGGGTGGGTATCTCGATCCTGAATGGTTATTGAAAAGTTGTATTTGTTTACGTTAGCAACTGTTATTTTCATTCTACTTCGAGGAAGTCAAGCCTATCAAGTACCAATTCTCTCCTATATTCTTTCACAAAGATTTGAATTCTATCACTATATATTTACACAAAGACAGGCATGAAGCCATGCAGATCATAAACAAACTAATTATGCATCGAAATTGCCAGGTACACAAAACAAAAATATATCATGGTTAGAATTAAATACATGAAAAAATAATAAATCTAAGTTAAGTAAAAGAAGCAGACTAGAAAGAATTATATTTCGACAAATTTGATTTGCTATACGTCTCTCTATTTAATTAACTCAACGCTAATTAATATTTTGAGTTATGTAGAGAGACTTAGCTCAGCTTTTGATAAAAATTAGCTGGTCCTGACATCATTGGTCACATGAGTGGGTATTGGTTATCTTCTTCTTCTGGAGTACAAGTACTCAATTAAGAATAGTATGGGCTTATTTTTCTGGCTTATTATAATATGGGCTTATTATTTATATCAGGTTTCCATGTTACTTTCAATATCTAATGCATGTACTGCCCATTTATAATTTCTTTATTCAACTTACATTGAAGTTGACAACGCATACACATAATTTATTTAACACGAAAGGAAATCTAAAAATAAATTGTAAAATATTTAGAAACTAGTGATAGAAAACACTTTCTAAAAGAATAAACTATTTGTTTATTCTTCGTATCTAACTATGTGAAGACGATCAGGTATATATATTTTGCTTGCTTTATTGAATTAGATTAAGCATCCTCTGAGGGAAATATTATTTACTGAGAAGAAATAAAGAAATAATCCCTAAAGGGATAAAATGTTTGTTTATTCTTTTCATACGGCCATGTAATGCTGATTTGGCATGTTTTTGAAGCTTTATTGAATTATTTTCAGTGTCGAGTGAGGAAGTATTTACTGGGAACGAAGTTAAAGAGAATAAGTAACAAGTGCAATGTTTTTCTCAGAAAAACGAGAAACTGTGATAAAGGAAAGTCAGGACAAAAATGGTTAAACTTATTAAAACTGATTTTTATAAATTTTTAATTTTTTTAGAACTTTTATGAAAATTAACTTATAAAAGGACAAAGTATTTTAAGCTGCGTCAATTTTCTTTACCCCTTAACTTGTGCGCTTGAGTTAATTCTCTAAATAGGCCTAACTGTGCACACTCGAGAGATTTGGAGCGGCGTTGTATTTTATGCTGCTATAATTTTTCTCACTCGAATATAATCTAGAATTGAAAATAACATTGTGAAAGCTAAGAAAAAAAATCGTTTTATTGATATTTATCATTTACATAGGATATTAAGCTATATAACACTTATTTATTCAAGAATAAAATATGCCAACTTGCTCCGGACAGCAAATATATATTTTAAAGTGGTAGCTTATTAATTGATTCTTTGTTTAATAAATTCCATTTAGTAGAATTTTATCCACCACTATTTCTAAATAATTCGTAGGCTTACATAATTCACCACGTTATAGTACTTCAGAGACTCAACCAAAAATGTTCAACATACCAATACCAATAGTTAAAAAAGCAAATTATCTTGGCCTTATAATCAATAGCAAACTCACCTGGAATGATCACATCAAAATCACAATAGATAAAGCAAATGCAGCAATAATAGCCATACAACCATTAATATATAATCAGAATATGTCACTTAAACTAAAGAAGCTACTATATACAGCAATGATCCGCCCAATACTTACCTATGCCTCACCTGCCTGGACAACGATACCTCAACATCTACTGAAGAAATTAAACCAATGCCAAAACAAGATCCTTAGAAAAATAACCTGTGCAAGATGGTTCATCCGGAATACCAATATACATGCAGACCTCAAAATACCAACTCTATCACAGCATATATACAAGCTAAACGCAGATTTTTTCGATAAAGCCATAGAATGTAAAACAGCAAATTTTAATGAAATCTTTAAATTTGAAAATTATATCAAAGATAAAAACTACAGACCAATAGCTGCACATTTCACCTCCGACGCCTCATATCATAACTATCGAAACAAATAATTTCATCAACCTTTCTGAAAATAACGTTTACTCATGCTGATACAATTCTGAACAACTCCAAAATCAAACAAACACAGTTTAGAGCAAGCTGCTCAATTTATTTTTGATTCCTTTTTAGTTATTCAAGCAAAGAGCTTGAAGCATTCATAAAAGCAACTCCATTGCCTGCTTACCTCATTGCTCAACCAAAACTGTTCAAAAATTCCAGATGAATGGGATAGGGGACGCTTCGCGGCCCAGGTGCCCAGTAAAATCTAAACACTAGGACTAGGACTAGTACTTCAGAGACAAGGTGAGTGATACTGATTTTGATCTCGTCAGATTCTGGAGTAGAAAGAGATAATACTGTCAACTAGCCATTTTGATGTCTGGATTTTGAGCCCGCCATTTTGTTTTTTCAAGTCATGCCGTATCATAAAACAGCTCGTGGTGGAAAGGTCTCATTCTCTGGTCGTAATTCACCGTCGCATTGCAAAGAATCCACGTCATTAGAAGAAATCATTGCTATCTGTGGGATATCAAAAAAATACTTTCCACCAGTTGAACATGAACATATTGACGATCTCGTAGAGTTTTACACTCAGTTTGATACAGAGGAGCTGATTCGTTCAGATAAATTATTTAGCAAACTGCTCATTCAAATAAGATCAAGTTACCCTGGAGACTACGAATACAATTACTTCCTAAAACTGACAAATGCAGCTTATCACGTCAGATGGAAGAGGAAAACTCAAGCAGAAGAAAACATGGAGATGAATAAGAAATCCATCCAAGTCGAATCAATAACGACATAACCATGGAAAATAAAGATGAAAACCTGAATACAACACCAAATACAGAAACTGACACGGACATCAATATCAACAATAATACAGAACCACCAGCAAAGAAAAGAAAAAAGAAGAAGAAAAAGCAAAATGCAGTCAAAACAATTGTAGATAACTCTACACTCATGTCTACAAACAGCTGTCCTTCTTCTAGTCAACATAACTCAACACATGACGTCACTATCTTGCCGACAACAAAACCTAAGGAGGATACCGACAAAGTACGGGATCCGCCCAGCAAACCTGAAATAACACCGCAAGCTAGATTTATTAAGGTTTTGGTCCGTGGCCTGCCTGTGGACTTTGATACATATGCCATCAATACAGAATTACAGAAAAACAACGTTGAAACCTTTAAAATAGTGCAGTTTAAGAAGAGAATGGGAGAGGCCTATCGGCTCCTTCCACTCTTTCTCATAATCCTAACATCAACGGCGAATCACCAAAAAATATTCGAAGTCAACAACATACAGCAGATTCCGATCAAAGTCGAAAGATTTCGAGGAGGTCGAGGACCTACACAATGTTACAACTGCCAAAATTATGGACATACGCAAAGCCACTGCAATGCGCCTGCAAGGTGTGTAAAATGCGCTGAAAACTACAGGTCTCATGAATGCAACAAAGACAGAACAACACCTCCAAAATGCTGTAATTGTTACAAAAACCACACAGCCAACTATACTGGGTGCGAAACCCGCCCCAGCAGAAGGAGCCCTCGAGCAACATCAAATTCAACGCCTAAACTTGCTCACCGATTAGTGTCATTAATCAAAGAATTACAGGAATTGCTCAAAAATGAAGAAGTGCTACGTCTTCTGCGGGATATCATCGGGGAAACATTTCAATCACAGTGAGTTCTATTTTTATTTCCAAGACTCTCAAGTTAAATTCACTGAACTTTTCACAGTAGACTTTTACTTATGTTAAATTAAATTACATCAAATTTTATTTTCTGAAAATATAGCCAATTAATGCATATGTATTTATCAACTTATGCACGTTAAATTCTTTTGCAAATTCTATTGTATTTAAGGAACAATATTTCTCTGATAAAATATATTTACTGCATTTTCTCCAAATATGTTATTTTATCATGAATCAAGGTATAATTTATCTATATTCATCAATTATGTTCTTCATTTTTCAAAAATCAATTATTGTACATATCAAATCATGTTATATCTTTATTTTAAATTAAAGTCTACAATCAATATTTCTAATGTTATGTAAAAACGTCAATTTGACATTTTGAATTTTTCATTGTTTTATTATTTCACAAGCGAACGGCTTGATTTTTTTTATGGCTACCACAATGTATTCGAATGAACGTCAATGTATGTCATAATTAAATATGTGCTAGTTAAAATATTGAAATTTAATTAGTGAAATATGTATCAATTTATGTTAATATTTATTTATGTCAACTTACGTATATATATGTCAAATTATGTTTATATTTATGTATGTCAACTTAGATTCGATGAATCAGATATTCAAATGTTATATTTACTCAAGCAAAGTGCTTGTTTTTCTATTAGCTACCACATCGACTGCTAAATTCAAAATGTTATTACTAGAAATTTTCTGTAAATTTCTAGATGTATGGGATAGGGGCCGCTAAGAGGCCCAGGTGCCCAATTTTTGTAAATAAAAGTAAAGTAAAAGTACTTCAGAGACGGGGAAACATCTCAATCCTAGTGAGTCCTATTTTTATTTTCAAGACTCTCAAGTTAAATTCACTGAACTTTTCACAGCAGACTTTTACTTAAGTTAAATTAAATTACATTAAGCATTATTTTCTGATAATGTAGCCAATTTATGCATACATATATATCAACTTATACATGTTAAATTCTTTTGAAAATTCGATTGTATTTGATGAGCAATTCTTCTCTGATAAAATATATTTACTGCATTTTCTCCAAATATGTTATTTTATTATGTATCAAGGTATGATTTATCTACATTCATGAATTATGCCTTTCATTTTTCGAAAATCAATAACTATACATATAAAATCATGTTTTATCTTTATTTTTAATTTAAGTCTACAATCAATATTTCTACTGTTAAGTAAAAACGTCAATTTGTCATATTAAATTTTTTCACTGTTTTATTATTTCACAAGCAAACGGCCTGATTTTTTTTTATGGCTACCACAATGTATTCGAATGAACTTCAATGTATGTCCTAATTAAATATGTGCTAGTTAAAAAATAGAAATTTAATTAGTGAAATATGTATCAATTTATGTTAATATTTATTTATGTCAACTTATGTATATATATGTCAAATTATGTTTATATTTATATATGTCAACTTAGATTCGATGAATCAGATGTTATATTTACTCAAGCAAAGTGCTTGTTTTTCTATTAGCTACCACATCGACTGCTAAATTCAAAATGTTATTACTATAAATTTTCTGTAAATTTCTAGATGTATGGGATAGGGGCCGCTAAGTGGCCCAGGTGCCTAATTTTTGTAAAATAAAGTAAGTTACTTCAGAGATGCCAACTTGCTCCGCTTTGCAAAATAGTATTTCCTAGTGGTAGCGAAATTTAAGTTACTTTCAGTTTAGTATTTTTCATTATAAGTAATTTTTTCACCACTAAATATCAAAAATTATAAGTATGATATAAAATGCAACGTTAAAACATCAAACTACTGGTTACTATATTAAAAAGTAGGCGTAACTATCCGTCTTGAACGACTTTTACTATATAATTTGCTGCCACTTTATTAAAACTATTCCAGAAAGCGGAGCAGTTGGCATCCCTGGTACTTATGTCATCTGTCATGCTATATTTTTTAATAAAACAAAAATAGTCAAATATTTGCAAAATTTACTTTGTACTTATTTACCGTTTTTTTAAAACTATTTCGGGCGTGTCCGGAGCAGTTGGCATCTCTGAATTATAGCCTTTTTCCATGGAACAAAAGCGCGGTATATCAAAATCCACCAAAAGAAAAAACAATGTTCTAAAGTGTGTTTTTTTACATTAAAAAAATTTATTTTAGTGGCTGGGTTTTTTCGAAAAATCTGTGCGTTTAGGGGTTAAACTCGCATTTAGACTTATGTTCAAATGAAAAGGCTCCTGTCTTTTATGATATCTTTATATTACAACGTTTAAAAATTATTTTGCAATCATGGAAATATGAGTTTTTTTATAACCTAAGTTGTAGATAACATAGAAGTTTATACTTCATTTAAACATCAATGAATTACCCCTCTTTTCGGTAAAGCATCGCTCTTGGCAAGATTTGTATAGGCATAAATCCGAACGAACAAATTTTAATATTCTGTGAATAAAGTGCATAAGTGAAGCGTGTGATTCAACCTTGTTAAATTTAATTAATAGTGACATTACCAATAAAAGCAGTGACGTCATCAGCGAGATGAAATAAGGCCCATGGGAAATTTATAGCGGAAAAATGGCTCTCGCTTACACTTTGAATGAATAAGATATCAGATGAAAAATATTTCATTTTGACATATCTGGAGATCTCTCGAGATGTTATCAATTATGGGAATGTGGAGGTGAATTGGAACGAAATGCGTTGTACTTTGAAGGTAATAGGCACTTCCTTTGACATTAATTTCCAATTGTCAAAGTGAATTAAGTGTGTTTTGAACGTCTTTGTTCTATATTTTGAACATGCCCCTCCCCATTTTCTAAGAAATAAAGACTGGTAGCTCATTTCTTTTAGATAAACAAATTATTCAATCATTTTATTAGTATTAAAAGACTCCCGATGGCTGAGTGGTAGCATTTCGGTCACCCGTGCTTCAGGTCCTGGATTCGATCCTCGGGCCGGGAAAGGTTGACTCAGCCTTTCATCCCTTCAGTGGGTCGATAAATGAGTACCAAGCATGCGTGGGAACTAAACACTGGGGGGTTCCGCTTTCGGCCGACCACCTGACTGGAACGTCTGCTCCTGCACCTCAGAGCCCATGGTCAAGAAGACTGAGATGGGCACGGTAGGACTTGGCCCTCTATGGATTGTCGCGCAACTGAGTTTAGTTTTTTATTAGTATTAAAAACTGTATTTGTTTCGGATATATTTAAATTGTTGCATTCATAAATCAAATCGATAGGCTAAATAGAAAATTTATTTCATTTTAATCCAAATGTGCTACGGCCATTATTATAAAAGCGTTTTTCTCGAAATTACAAAATGAGAGCCTGGCAGTTGAAATGTTATGATAAATTTGAGATAATGGCGAATTAATTCCTAAATCTTATGTTAATCTAAATTAAAAATGTGCTTTTATAACATCTAGGAGGCTCCATCTTCTGCTCGTTAATTCCCCTAAATACTTCTCCCGTGTTTAGGCTTTCAGTTGTAGGAGGCGTTGCCTCAAGTGCCTACATATTTAATAGTTCAGCTCGGCTCATTTAGAATTACATTCGTAAAAGCCAGCAAAATTAGAAACAATTTGTGAATGACGTCAGTAGGGTACATAACAATAATTCGAAAAATAACCTTTTTTGATGTACCCTTTCTGAGAAACTACTCATGGTACCGCTTTGAAATTGTTTGGGGATATTTGAGATTATATCAGTTGTATGCTGTGATAATGTTTTAGCTTTAACAGGAATACTTTTTCAGTTTTGAAAGATTTTTGATGAATTTTTTTCCAAAAATCTAAAGTTACAATTTCATAATTTAAAAAAAAAACATTTCCACCAAGGATATGTATTAACAGCATACTAGCCAAATTTCCCTGTTTCCGAGAATAGAGTTTCCAAGTGTCTGTAAATTAATGACGGGAAAACTATCTGATTCAAATATGTGTTTAAATTTTGACCAGGTTTAAATTCGGTATCGTAAAGACTATAAATGCAGTAGTTGACAAACTTATTTTTTAATAATTATTTTAATTCAAAAAGTTTAATGGAATAACAAGAATTAAGAAAATAAAATCTTCCCACAAAACTGGAAGAGTAGGCAGCTATGAAAACATAAGTATAAACATAAGTGTAAACATAAATATTTTGTGAAAAAAATTGAAGCAATATCTAGTTTAGATACAGAGAAAAGTTTCATTGAAAAAGGTGTTTTAGTATTATTGGCATATGCCCTACCAGCTACCCTTAATGCTTTTGTTCTGCTTTTTAACACGTTTAATGCCATGGGGTTCACTGGTGACCGGCACTGAGTTTCTTCTTAGCGCCACGGGGGTCACCGGTGACCGGCGAAGCCAAGATTATTAGAAACACATAATTCGAGTAAATTTTTAATTTTCTTACATTATTATCGTTACTAAAATGGTTTGAAGAAATGAATGCAATATAGAACACACAAAAATAGCTCTATTTATATACACAGAGATGCGAACTTGCTCCGGACAGCGAATAAATATTTTCAAGTGGTAGTTTATCAATTGTGATTTTTGTTTTAATAAATTCAATTTAGTAGATTTTTATTCAAAATTCGTAGGCTTATGTAATTCACCACTTTTTTCAGGTATGTTATGCTAAACCTTTCAAAAAACTGGAATCTGTCTAATATTTGCAAATTTAGTTTGCAGTTATTTACAGTCTGGGAAGTCGGGCAAGCGATGTAAAATTAGCGTGGCATTCACCGTGTTAACTGTCACTATATAAATCTTAAGCAAAAATAGTTAAACTTTGCAGTTTTGCTTTTCCTTGGTCTTAAACCAGTGGAATGTGATTTTTCTATATTAAAAGTAGCAGATATTAATAAATAAATATCGATTTGCCTAAATAAATGAAAAAAAAAATATTTTGGCAGTTTTGTGTCTTTGGAAACACTGGTTAAAAACAGACTTCTAATACCCATGATAATTTATAATGACTTCGACCACCCTACAGATGAACAATTTAAATAAATTTACATAAGCATAAACCATATTTTTTAATACCATTAAATGCTTTCATAGTTGAATTAATTCGAGCTTAATATTTTTTATATCATTAGACCTACAAAACCTTAACCAGAAAATGTAAGGAACGGCAGCTATGTGCTGCTGAGAAACAGTCATTTATCTATCTTACATTGATTCAAAAGTTAAAATAGTTTCAGTTCTTTAACTCATCCCGAGAGTAAGTAAGAAGTGAAATAATTGGGACAACGAGTTTTTCTCATTTCCGGAGTTATTTTTATGACGGTAAGTCAATGCGTACTATGACATCAACAAACTAATGTCCTTTATTAACCCATTTCTTTTTTTTCGACGTAATAATTCGCAATATGGCAGTTTATGTGCCCTGATTTTGACGCAATATTACGTTCTGATTTAGTCCTTCCATTTTTCTTTGTTTTTTACGCACCATTCTGCCATCTACACCTTTTCTGCATTCTAGTAAGATGTATCCCAGACCGTCGCCAATAGCCAATTGTGTAGCTATTATATGACGTAATAAAGTACCTACCTACCTAAAAAATCATGGGTGTATATATACAGTCCCTGGCCAAAACATCACTACAAGATGTAAAATCTAATTTTCAGGTGATACTATGCAGCTTTATTCTTTTTACACAATTGAAACCGGTTTGAATTTGTTTACGTTCGTATATCAATTGGTTATATTAGACACTATATAATATAAATTTGACGATTGGATAACTTAGAGGATATATTATATAAATATAGAATATTTATTATAACAGGTATTATATTAGTATATTATGACAATTGGAGAAAATTATTAGACGCACTGCAGTTTCTTAATAATTACATGTTTTGCCCGAGTTTACATGCAATATTTTTACATTTAAACATATATGTAATGGGTTTTTATTCAGGAGATTTTTTATATACTTCCTATTGGTATTTATTTTTAACGTATTGCATTACATTGTTAACCAGTTGATACACGAACGTAAACAAGTGCATATATATATATATATATATATATATATATATATATATATATATATATATATATATATATATATATATATATATATATATATATATATATATATATATATATATATATATATATATATATATATATATATATATATATATATATATATATATATATATATATATATATATATATATATATATATATATATATATATATATATATATCCCGTTACAGCCAAGAGGGAAACATCGGGGGGTAAATGGGGGTTAGGCCTCCATAATTTTTTAATGAATTTGGTTTAAAATTACAAGGCCCTGGAGTTGAACACTGGTTGTCGTAAAACCTAAATTGGGTTGGCTGTACAACGACGGTTATAAAATGAAATAAAATAAGCATGAGCAGAGAACCGTGGTGATTCAGGGCTTATTTTATTTCAATTTCTACATATTGACGTTCATGATATTTCTACATATCTACATTAGACGGATAATGGGATAAGGTCTCTTTGCCGTCAGGCATATTGTGGAATGATTTTTGTGGTTTTCCTCTCCGGGCAACGCAAATGCAGCATAGGTTTATCAAAAAGTCCTACAGGAAGGAAAATTCGCCTAATACTTGATCCAGGTGCCCCCTTGTCTTCTGGGTTAGGTTCAAAATTACAAGGCTATGGAGTAGTCTTGAACTCAAAATTGGGTCAGGTGTTCACTGACTTATAAAATAAAAAGAATACGACTTGTTATAAGTTTTGGAAACCTTCAATTTATTTTTGGACATTTAGTATATATAACAGTATTATTTTAAAATGATTATAAAATCTTCTAACTTATACAAAACCTTGAATTGATAGGTTATGAGAAATTATAAATCATGTATAACGCCAAGTTATTTTTATTTCAAAAAAGAACTCTTTCTAAACTAAATTAACGATTTGCTTTGTCAATTCTAAAGTTACTCAATAATTCCATAATTTCCATGAAATTTTCTCCGAACCTAAAAAATTTCCTGGAACTATTTGCGATTCTAAGTAATATTTATATGAAGTTTTGGAAATATTATTCGTTTGGATATGAAATATTAAAATGGTCTTTTATATTCAGGTGCGTCGCATTTCAAAAATATATCTTCCCCCGTGTTCTATTTTTTATGCGGCAGTTAAAAATTAAATTCCCGTCCCACCTAAAATGAATGAACCAGGTTTCAGTTGAAGTTTTGTTTTATAAATTTTTGCGGCAAATGTTCCTTTTCTAGAAAATCCATTTCATTTTAGAATATCTACTGGGAGCAAGATGACAATAATTTTAGAACTTCTATTCAAAGAATTATTTTCTTTTAAATAGGTATCAAAGCAATTTAGAAACGGAATGGTTTTCAAAAATATTTACAGCAAATTTGTTTTAAAGTAACTTATAAATAAGACTTAAAGGGCCGTGATAGCCCAGTGGTTGGAGAACTCTTGGAGTGTTTGGGGTTCGATCCTCAACCGAGTGCATGCAATATACGTACACGTAAAAGTCTGTGGACTCGAAAGTTCTGTGGTAGGTCTCTGAGCAGTACTGTGGGTACGGGGATCTGGAGAAAATTCCCATCAGATTCATGCCTAGATTGAGGAAGAAGCCTCATGAGAGAGTGGTACTGTCATCTATAGGTTAAGTTCTGGGCTAAAACGTACTTTCACCCTAGTGGTGTTTTCTTCCAAACGAAAGGCGCACCTTCCTAACTTAATTTGCAAAATAAAAAAAAACAATGACTGGAGAAATTAGCTTGTCAAAGTGTCATTAGAAACAATTAGAGTTATAATAGAAGGATAGTAAATCATAATAAAATTGTTTATAAGTAAACTTATGGATATTTTAACTAGTGCAAATAATCACAGAGAAAAACCATAAAGAAGCTTTTTTGCATTGTTTACCAATATAAATTTCACTATAAAATTAAGTATGTACTAAAACCTATAAAAATTACTGAAATGTTATGTCGTATTAGGAATATACAGAAGATCTTGATATCTTTGATTATTATATAAGCTTTGAATGATAAAGTTCTAGAGGTATTTTCTAGTAAAATATTTATTTACCCGTTGTTGAACGGTATTTACCGGAAAATTATGTTTATCATTCATTCTTAACGTTATTCTCTGCTATTTTTAATTTTTGAATTTTGAATATATTATTTAAACTTGATGGCTGGAATAATACCTTATTAACAATTTTGTTGTGCCTAGCACGCTCTTAAAAATGCAGTACCTTTTTTTTTAAAAGAAAGAAATAAGAAAGCGGTGGCACTAGTGAGTCACTATGATTATTTATTTTCTGCCAAACGATACGAGCCTCTTAATGAGGTGAGCGGTTTCGAATCCAAGCCATGGCTGGTAGATACGAATCCGCATCCGGCTTGCACCAACCACAGTACTGAAGTGAAGTATCCTCAGTGGTAGACGGATCATGGGTTAGAGTCCCTTAGCCTCAAGGGACTCGTGGTACTCGTGGGAGGTATTCGTGGTCTTCCTCTCCATGTGACGCAAATGCGGGTTGGTTCCATCAAAAAGTCCTCCTCGAAGGCAAAATTTCTCCCAATATTTGATCCAGGAGTTCCCTTGCTCTCTGGATTGGGTTCAAAAGGACAGGGCTGCCGTGTTGAACATTAGTAGTCGTAAATCCAAAGATTGGGTCGGCTGTTCAATGACGGTTATAAGATAAAATAAAAAAAAATGACAAGATAAGCTAGCATAAGACCGAAAGATATCTATGTTATTAGAAAGAATATTTGAATAGCTTGCGTTTTAAAATAATAAAGTGGTAGGTTATAGAAAGAAATATCCTCTTGGCATAGACAAATGTGGAAAGGCTTTTTGTAATTTATCTCATGAAGCGATAGTCTAAATTTTAGTAAAGTGAAGTAATATACAATTAAAGTCTAAAGTTTTTAAAAAAAATTGGTATTTCTGTACCATTTTAAAGCCCTCACCCAGAAGAGATATGGATTGGTTTAGTTTATTGGAGTTAAATACATTTGCAGGCTTGTGTGATCAATTTAGGCTTATAAAAATTCGTCAAATAGCAGGAAGGATAGTACAATACATCAGGGCTACAGCGGGATTCAAACATGCTACCTCCAAACTTCGCTTAGCGTTTGGCGGGTGACATCGCTCGCCCACGGGGGCCCCAGGTCAGCCGGAATAAAGTGGTGTTTCATACGAACTTTTAAATTATTTACATGAAGTGGTGTGTAAAATAAATAAAAATTAAATTTACAAAGCAAAAAATATTACATTAAAACATTAACTTCTACTAGAATTGCTTTCTTCCTAAAAGCTTAAAAATGTGTGGTACGACAATTTTCACGTAGGTGTTTTTAATGCAGGGTGTTCCGCAAATTCTGGGACTAGGAGAGATAGGGAACACTATAAGGATTAAGAATTTCACCGTAGCCCATGCCCGGAAACTTCATTGTACGCCACTAGAGGCGCTTTCCTTTTGTGAACCATTTCTTCGTATGCTTTTTAACAGGTATTTTTATTTACGCAAATTATGTATACTTAAAATTTTTGTCTAAAATTTCATTTTAATATTTTTAATATTAACTGTTTAAACGCAATTCAATGATTTGTTGATTAACTTGATCATCTCGCCAAATCATTAAATTCTGATAAAACAGCTAATTTTGATCCCATTTGAATGTAATTTTCTGCTAACCGTCGTTGAACAGCAGATCCAGCTTTTTGGGCTTACGACTACTAACTCTCAACTCGTTAGCCTTGTATTTTTCAACGCAATCCAGAAGACAAGGGAACAACTGGATCAAGTACTGGGAGAAATATGCCATCGTGGAGGACTTTTGAATGGAATTAACCCTCATTGCATGGAGAAGAAAACCACGAAGGCAAGGGAATTCTAATCCATGATTCGTCGAACACTGAGGATATGTTACGTTAGCATTGTGGTCGATGCGAGCCGGGAGTGGAATTTGTTTCAACCAGCCAGAACTGGATTCAAATCCGGTTTACCACATTTTGGAAGGCTAACACTCTATCCTTTGAGCTATCACGGTTCTTTGCTGTAATTATATTATTTTATAACTGGCTGTGAACAGTCGGCCCAATTTTTGGGTTTACGACAACAAATGTTCAGCTTCATAGCCTTGTAATTTTGAACCCCTTTCAGAAGACAAGAGAACTCCTGGATCAAGTATTGGGAGAAATTTGTCTTCATGTAGGGCTTTTTAATGGAACTAACTCACATTTTCATCACATGGAGAGGAAGACCACGAATACCTCCCACGAGTACCTTTAATGGAAACTCGCATTTGCATTATTTGGAGAAAAGAAATCACGAAAACCTTCAGCGGTAAGCCTGAAGGCAAGCAAATTCGACTTCTTGTAGGACTTTTTGATAAAACCAAGCTGCATTTGCGTTGCCCGGAGAGGAACACCTCAAGAATCATTCCACGGTATGCCGGACGGCAAGGAGACCTTATCCCATGATCCATCTACCACTGAGGATATTTTACGTCAGCACTGTGGTCGGTGTGAGTTAGGTGCGGAATCGGTATCGACCAGAGGCATCGCTGGGATTCAAATCCGGTTCACTTCAATGGCTCCATCCACTGAGCCACCACGACTCTCTGCTATTGGAAAACATAATATTGCGCGAAATTATTATGATATTTTAAGTAAATAAAAGTTACAATTCACGTAATTAAAATGTTATAATAGGGAAGTACCATTAATAATTTATGCTGTGACCCTATTTCCTTCATAACACTACTTCTACGGTACAAACGTCGTTGGCTGGGCAATAACGGGTACCGTTTTATGATATTTATGGTTTTATAATGATAAAATAGTAAGTAAGTTACATTGTTTTATCATATTTTCGTTTTATAAATTTGTGCCCAGTTAACACTTGCAATTAAAATAATGAATCAAAATAACTATTTAAAATTATATAGCAATGCTAGTAATCAACTATCTACACTATTGCTAAGCAATCACTTCAGTGCAAAATATTAACGAGTTCTTGCTGCATCCAAAAATTAAGTAAAAATTCAAACGGAACGAAATCATATGGTTTAAATTTTAATAAACTTTTGAATTTGGAAGCCTAGGACTAAGTTTGTCTTTGAAAAAATTTAGGGATGTTTTTATTGAACAAATTTTAATGCAATAATTTTTTTCTCATTAAGAAACTAAAATAATTACCCAGTCATCGTTGGGTTTAGAAAGCTAAGCGAGCAGGGAGTGAAATTCCCTTAGCGTCCATTAAAAAATAAATAATAATGAAGTCATTTAATCAATTTATAAAGGGAAACTAATTGATCTAAATCGTAATTTATTAGTCGTAAAATCGCCATTCACCCCCATTAAATTTCCCAGCTATAATTAAAACTTATTCCCTGAAATATGAACATAAGAATTTTTTCCACTATTTTAGATTGCTTCAAGAATAAATAATAAAATGGGTTTTATGCATTTGCAACAAAAAATAGTTTTATAACAATTTGATTAGAGTTTTAATCTGATGCAAAGTACTGGTTACTGTTTTAATTATTACACACTATCTATCAAGAGAAGGTCGTTTCTAAGTAGCAACTACAACACTGTGTTTTAATTATTTACGAACGGAAAAGAAAGATAACGGAAATTGGATCAATCAAGTAGAAACTTCTCGAACTAGTTTCTAGCCTCGGTGAATGAATGAGTAGGACGACTAAAAATTGTTTTAATTAATCGAAAGGAAACATGATAAAGCATTTTACTTGGCATGTCCATTAAAAAAGGGACGAAATAAAGTAGCTACATGTAATGAGGAAGAATTGAAGCGGGTGATTTTACCTAAGAACTGAAGATATCTTTTATGCCTAAGAACTAAAAATATTGTCGATAATCGATAATTTACTTACTTTGTAATAGAGGTTATAGCCATAAAAAGTTGAGACTAAAAATTATGTGATGAAAGTATATCCTAGAACATTTGAGGTTTTGGGGAAATATTTTTTCAGTAGTGGTGATCCAGAGCAGTAAGTCTTAAAATAAATGGAATTTTTTAAACATTTTCAACATTTAAAAGGAAACCTTTGTTTATCAATATGTTATGACAAATTATTGTCTTATATTTTTGTATAATACCTTTATTATTATAAAAAAAAACGCTTTTTCAATCCAATATGAAATAAATTCTGATTTCTCCAAAGTGCGGCATCATTTGCAAGTTTTACGCGATTAGGAATCACATCTTTAGTTAAAAATCGTATGATTTTAGAAACAAAGGCAAAGTATAATTTATCAATTTAAGCACTCGACGATGTACTGGACGTGTAGTCTCATTAATTAGATCCTACGCATCTACCTCTTAGGCTTTGATCCTTATACTTCCGGGACCACTCAACCTTCCAACATGAGTCCTAAAATTTTTTAATTATCTTTACAATTTTATCTTTTATCCTTTTCGTCAGTTTTAACAAATCATCTATTTTAACAAATCAACCTTTGCTGCTTTTATCAACCATTTGGATTTGTGACAAGTCTGAACACTATGGACTTCTCATTGTTTCTAGATTGTCATTGCAACTTGGAGCTCGCCTGGAGCAATGCCTTGCCAACACCTGGGACTTGAATCTTTGTGACTAAATTAACTCTTTGTTTCTGGTGATTTAGGACACTATGATCTGTGTGCCTTGTTTCTTGTCATTTGGCTTCTGGTTTATATATTGGCATTTTGCCACTTTACATACTTTTACTTTTTAACTTTTTAAACTTTTAAATTGCCTTTTTATGAGGGTCTTTTGACCTGGGCTGGCACCCCTTGATAATTTTTAAGTCTCCACTGTTGTAAATTTTATGGTCATTTTATGGAATATAAGGGTCTTTTGGCCTAGTTCCATATTGGCCTGCGGGTCAGTTCTTAGAATTTTAACATTTATTTCACGAACCTTTTTAATAATTCTTTTACATGGCCTGCATGCCACCTTTTAACTTTTCGATTTCGTATTTGTAATGAATTGTGTTGAAGCTGTTATCTAGCTCTACAGCCATTCTTCGTAATTTTAATGTTTTAGTTTCAATAAATGCCACGGGGGGGGGCTACACCGGGTCGCCCGGCATGCTTGATTGCGTTTTCCACGCTGGGGGGAGATCTGCAACGGCGACGAGCTCACGATTTTCCCGTATACCCGATTATGGGGGGCGGACGTTGTACAGATATAACTTATCAATTTAAGCATACAATTATTTATCCCTTAGAGCAGACGATTATTTTATGAATCACAGTGTTGACATATTACAAATGATACATTTCTGAATCCACTACGTTTTGAGTTTTTTTCCCTCCCGTTTACAATAAATTTCGTACTTAATAAAGAAGTTCTTATTCAGGAATTCTAAGATAAAGATTTTTTTTCTAAAAATTCAGTTGATTCCATTATATCCTGCCTCTACCCGGGTCTTGATATTAATGTTAACTTTCTTTTTAACTATCGTTTTCGTTATGTATCATCGGGTATGTATATATTGCAAATATTTATTATCCCTAGAAAACTGGGGCATAGCAATTGTCAGTAAGTTTTGAAGGGGATGCTGGCGAGCCAGATATAACTTGCTGGCGAACCAGATGCTGGCGAACGAGCTTTACCGACTCTATAAAAAGTCCCAAATTACATAAATAATCCATAATAGTTGGATGAGATGGCTGGGCCATCTATGAAGAAGACCTGAAAATAACACCATGAGAATTGTCACCTTTAAGAACCCCAACGGATCACGTCCCAGAGGCAGACACCCTACTAGATGGCTCAACGACATCGAAAATAACCTGGAAACCCTAAAGATTAGAAGTTGGGAGGAAGTTGCCATGGATAGGAGGCGCTGGCATCTGTCAGCTGTTTAGGGAGCCAAGGTTTACAAGGGGCTGTTGTGCAGACAAAGAAAAAAAAAATTTTTTTTTATCAAGTTTTTACTCAGCCAGAAGAAAAACAAAATGTGATTGAAAGTTTGCCAAGTTTTGTTTATGGGTTTTGCTGTTTGATTGTGGGACTGCACAAGTGTTTCGTGTGATTGTATATACGATGGTTGGTGAATTTACATAGAAAAAAGAGTAAAAAAAGTGAAAGTAAGTGATGCAGAGGATTTTTCAGATTAGGCAGATGTGAAATTATATAGGGTTATTCATAATTCCCTCCGCCTGTAAACGCCATTTTTCTTTACTACAACTGGCTTCAGTGGTACATGTTACTGCCATCTACCGGCAACTGCTTAAATTAAAACTTGAATACTTTCGGAATAATTTCATATGTTCTTTGTTGCCATATTCGTCTTCGATTTTTTACTATAACGCTTCGAAACCCCGGATGGAATTATGAATAACCCTGTAAAAAGACAAATATTTAAATTTTTTCATGTGCCCGAGATAATTTGGGATAGCAAACTAATGGTAAATTATATATTTTTTACACATAAAAGGAATTGAAATTTCAACTTAAATTTTCTGTATTATTTTATGCTTTAGTTCGTTGTATTTATTAATAAATAAAACAATATATTGATATTTGCATATCTGTTTCAAAAAAATTGGTAAAGGAAGCGGTTAAATGGTTTCAGTAAAACCTGATTTACTAGCATGACGTAGTTATGAATGATGAATGATTAGATTTTTTTAAAGTTTTTGGTGAAATGCAATTTCAAAAATATATTTCTACAATTCTACGTTTCTACATATTTAAAAAAATGCACTTCAAATTTCAACATTTTATATAATGCTCTCCATTTATTTTTCTTCTTCAATAATAAAATAAAATGTAAAAAGAAATATTTGTACAACTACAAAAAACGTGGAAACTGAAAAATATATGAACTAAAGTATAATTTAAGTAACCACGCTGTAAAAGCTTTATATGATTTATGTAAATATATAAAATTTGAATTGAATGCATGCAAGTTAGTTTAGAAATAAAAAGTACTTATTATCAGCACCTCTTTTATAACGAAACGTGCTAAATTCTTTCACATTCAAATTAAATAGTAAGTCATTAAAATATTCTTATGAGTAGGTATGATATGTTTTTTTGAGGTATGTTATTTAATTACATTCGAAATTTAATTCAGGCTTATTATTGCAACATATCATTCTGGAACAAAGAGCCGAATTGCTCTTCAAGTTTTAAACATATAAACTTTTAATTAATTAGTATTATAAAGATTTAGTATGTTTAAAAATATACATTTAGTTATTAAGCTTTAATGTAACGGCAGTAGTTTAAGAAAAATACTTATAAAATGAGATAATATAAATTTTAAATTTTAACTAAAATCAATATTAAAATTAAACTAAAATATTTAAAATAGAATAATGTTTATAAAAAGAGATTTCTAATAAATTAAATTTGTTTCGAATAACATTTTATCAGTCAAAAAATCAATGTTAAGAAAATTATAAATTTATTTGTGTTACGATAATTCATTTAGCTTTTTGATGGGGACGTATGTATTATATTAGTTTAGAAGTATTTCAATTAGAATTTGAATAATATTGCAATTAGTAATTAAATAATAACGTGACATGGTTAGATTAATTTTAAAATTAAATTAAAGTTTAAAAAATCTACGAAACAAAATTCTTAAAAATATTTTATTAAAATATATATTTTGAATGATATCGCAATATCTTTGTAATTTACTTATGCTATTTGCATATGAAAGAGAAGTAATATCTGTTACATATGTACATTTAAAAATAAGTATCTACTAAATCCATTTTCTCGGTAGAACTATACAATGCCGATTCTTTAGACGAGGTATTAGAAATATTATAATTAAAATGCAAATGGAGTCATGTATTTAATTATAAACAAATAAAGTGAAAAAAACTATTTATAGATCCTCTGACTCAAAGTTAAATCGAATTTGATCAAAGTACATCTTTCGTCAACTATAATCTTCTGTGCAGCAAAATAAATTAATATGCTTCCTTTAAAAAGTCTGCAGTTTTCAATTTCCTTAAAATTTAATTTCTTTAAGAAAGTAAAATGATACTTTTGAAGCTTTTTCTTTAATTAAATTTCAATTTTAAAAATTAATGGGTTTTTACTATTTTGCATCTGATTTTAAACATAGGATTTTTAAAAAAAACCCAAAGCGGATGTTATAAGTGGATGAATAGTTACACAACTATACTTTAAATCAGGGGTTCCCTATATTTTCCGGCTACGGAACCCTAATCTACCCCGATTTTATAAAATATATAAAAATGATCGTAAACGTATTAACCTATAAAAGACTGTTTTATTTTAAAAATATTTAATAAGAGGAAGAAAATGCCTTATTGTTTTATCATTAATCTTCAATTAAGCTTTAGGTCCAATAGTTGAAGTCGCAGTCTTGTCGGAACTACTCTAGCTATGAGTTTGTTTATGATCTATACATCTTACTGTGGGGTCTGGTTCATTTCATCGACAATCACTTCATCGACAGGCCATTTCATCGACACCACTTCATCGACAGGCCATTTCATCGACTAGGTCATTTCGTCGACAGGCCGTTTCCTCGACAGGGTTGTTTCGTCGACAGGCCATTTCGTCGACAGGGTCATTTCGTCGACAGGGTCATTTCATCGACAAGTCATTTCGTCGACAGGGTCATTTCGTTGACAAGTCATTTCGTCGACAGGGTCATTTCGTCGACAGGGTCATTTCGTCGACAGGTCATTTCGTCGACAGGGTCATTTCATAGACAAGTCATTTCGTCGACAGGGTCATTTCGTCGACAAGTCATTTCGTCGACAGGGTCTTTTCATTTACAGGGTCGTTTCGTCGACAAGGTCATTTCGTCGACAGGGTCATTTCGTCGACAAGTCATTTCGTCGACAGGGTCATTTCGTCGACAGGTCATTTCATCGACAGGGTCATTTCGTCGACAAGTGATTTCGTCGACAGGGTCATTTCGTCGACAGAGTCTTTTCATTTACAGGGTCATTTCGTCGACAGGATCTTTTCATTTACAGGGTCATTTCGTCGACAGGGTCATTTCGTCGACAAGTCATTTCGTTGACAGGGTCATTTCGTCGAGAAGTCATTTCGTCGACAGGGTCATTTCGTCGACAGAGTCTTTTCATTTACAGGGTCATTTCGTCGACAGGATCTTTTCATTTACAGGGTCATTTCGTCGACAGGGTCATTTCGTCGACAAGTCATTTCGTTGACAGGGTCATTTCGTCGACAGGATCTTTTCATTTACAGGGTCATTTCGTCGACAGGGTTATTTCGTCGACAAGTCATTTCGTTGACAGGGTCATTTCGTCGAGAAGTCATTTCGTCGACAGGGTCATTTCGTCGATAGGTCATTTCGTCGACAGGGTCATTTCGTTGCTAGTGTCATGCGTAATTTTAGAGATTTAATCTAAATATTTCGATTATTAATTAGAAAAATGCACTTATTTAATTTTATACTAAAGTAAAATTCTTTATGGCGGTTTATTGTTCCAATTGCACTAAAAGAAGTTCGCTTTTTAAATTAATTAATAGGTAGTTGAGAAGCGTTTAAACGGTTGATGTATCGAAATCTACTTTTCTATATCTAAATCGTAATAGCTCGACACTTATTTTTAGGATAGGTAAGGATTGTCTTCAGAACATTACCAAGCATGATATCCGGACCGTGGTTACAGTTAATATAGTGTGACGTTAACAATCAAATTGTTTTTAATATCAAATCAAATTAATAAAATATATTTTTAGAATTGAAAGCAATAAAAATATATTACAATGAAAATGTAGACACTATTTCAAGGAGAGGAAAGCTAAATTTATTGCTGTAAAAATTTTCAACATTTTTACATAAATTTTAACAAAAACATAGACATCAGTCGAATTCTCACAGAAATGAAAATAATCATAGACCTAATTATTATATCTGCTTAAGTAGAAAAAAAATTCTAGGTTTTTTATGATGGAAAAGTAATTTCTTAATGTTCACTTTAATTGCAATTTTAAACTTTTTGTTCAGCATCTTTAACATTAGGACAGGAATATGCGTATTCGAACAATCGAATTGAGTCTTAGTTTCGTTACTACTACAGTAGATTTCGAAGAACAATAGGAACACAAGCTTGATGTTTAGGTATTTACCGAGGTGGTTGTAGATTCCCACAATATTTAAAGTGCTACTCATCTTACCAAAATTGTTTAGAAGCACGGGCGTAACGTTGCAAGCCTGTTAGTGTTTGGTCTTCACAAAATATGTTTTTTCTATGAATAGTGAATTTAATAATAGTATTAATTATTCAATTCTAATCTATTACTATCAAATTATACTATTTTTGCATTATACTATTATTATAATTGAATAATAATAGTATAATTTAATAAGAATAATAATAGTAGTAAGTAAATGATGAATTAATTCATTTTTTATTTGCAGGATTTAAATTAGACACATTTTGCTTAAAAGAAAATTAACAAAAAGTCAAGCTTGGAATTTAAATGTAAGAACAAATAACTCCTACTCTACAAAAAAGAAAAAAAAATTTTGCAATTAAAATTTGACCAATTTTTTACTAGTATAATTGCTGTAATTTTTAACTGATTTTCTACACAGGATGAAAACACAATTTTCAAACACTTACTGACCACTATTAGCACGACTTATCGCCAACCAAAATTTTGATTATTTTCTGCCTGAACAAGCCAGGAGACTCAAAACTAAAATGCAGAAAAAATGAAAATAAAAATTGCATATGTATTTAAAATATCAAGTTTGTTCAATAGACTACAATTGAGAAAAACAATTTATAAAAATTTTCACGCATAGCAAAAACCACAAGGACAAAATTTCACAAAATATTCTATCAACATTCAAAATTCCACTTTTTTCGTTTTGGTAACGAAAATTCACATTTCTTTATCAGGACACATATCAAACATGATATTTAAAAATTTACACTTTTACACTTTTTAAAGGACTTATTGCTCGCCTTTAAAATATATACTCTCCCTGCAAATTTTATTAATTTAAATAAATTTTTATTCTTTTGCAAATCGAAAAGAAAAACATTTTAATATTTGAGTAAAAAAACAAGTTTGCTGAACTTATTTTAATAAAACATTAATGGGAATAAAGTCAGATGCATATAGATAACTCTCCTCAATTATAAACTCAAAAGTCAATTTATTTGTTATATCGTAGTAAATTGCGTTTTTTCCCCAAATGTTTTAGATCATAAAAACCAATTAGACAGGTTTCCTCCCCTCCTCTGATTTAGAACCATTTTTTATATCATTTCGATTGCATCGCATACCGAGGATGTGGAGTCATTGTGAGTTTTTTTTTTTTTTTTTTACTTTAACGAAGTTTATTTTATAAGGTAAAAGAACTTATAAATGTTTAGGGAACATATAGGATAAAATACATATTAAACGCCACAACGTTATAAATAATTAATTAAATAAGAAATAAAATAAACTGGAAATGCGAGAACAAGATTTTTGTTTAAAATAATATTTCATTTAAATTTCACAAGAATTGTCAGAAACTTCCCTCTTCAGCAGAATAGCTTACAAAGACATGAGGAAGAGGATTAGAACAAAAAATTTATCAGCATTATTTCCCAATATGTTTTCCAAGTTGGATTTTCATTTTATTTTTCCCCTCATGCATTTTTTTCCCAAGATTTTTATAATACTATAAAGTTCAGCCCGTTGCTCACTTCGCTCGCCAACCTTCGTAATAGCCACTCATACAACTTAGTTTGTTTTTTTTCCTATATCGATCTTTCTTTTAAAGAGAAAATATATAAATATTGAAATTTCATGTAAGAAAATTTTATTAATATGTCAATCGTAACAAAATTAACGATTACTTGCATATAAAAAAAATCAACTGAGCTTGAAAAAAATAAATATCTAAACACAGGGAATATATAAATTTTTGATAAAACAAGAAGTAATCTTACTAGCTAACTATCTAAAAGGTTTGTGTTTTTCGGATTAAATTCTTCGTAAACATCACCATTGTTATCATTGCAAAAGTTAGCTCCTTTTCCTTCTCTTTTTTTTTTGGACAAGATTTTAAACTGTATTAATGCGTTTTACTCATTGCGGGGGAACGTTATATAAGTATAATTTTCTTTTTCATCGACAGAAAATTTTTGCAGCTGAAATGGCCTGTTAACGAAAAAACCTTGTCATTGAAATTATCTATCGACCACATGGCTTCATTATCTCACAGATTCATTTTATACCGTCTTTTTCTCCTTCCTAATTTCACCCGTCATTCACTCCCTACATCAAGAATCATTCACAATAGTTGTTGCAATTGCTTTTGCAATGATAATCTACAATAATGTACATTAAAAATTAATCTTAGAAACAAATGTGTTAAATATGATTAGAAAAAAATTGTGTAATATACAACTTAAATGTGCAAAATACAATTAATGTTTCGTTTTTGCAACGTGATATGAATAGAGGAGTAGGCAATTTTCCAATGAAATGCTTTTTTCCGGCAACTTCAACAAACTATTAAGATTTTGCATCAGGCTAGGCTTAAAAAATTTCATCAGAAATATACTAAATTACAAAAAAGTGCAAGGGGCATAACGTCTATTGTAAAAGAATCATAAGACTAGTTTCAAAATTACGCATGACTTTGCCTACAAAATAATCTTCTCTTAATATTGTCGACGAAATGACCCCTGTTGACAAAATGACCCTGTCGACAAAATGACCCTGTCGACAAAATGACCTTGTCGACAAAACTACCCTGTCGACGAAATGACCCTGTCGACAAAATGACCCAGTCGACGAAATGACCCTGCTGACAAAACTACCCTGTCGATGTAATAACCTAGGTGGAGATACGACCCTGTCGATGAAATGACTTGACGACGAAATGACCCTGTCGACGAAATGAACCTGTCGACGAAATGACTTGTCGACGAAATGACCCTGTTGACGAAATGACCCTGTCGATGAAATGATCCTGTCGACGAAATGATCCTGACGACGAAAAGACCCTGTCGACGAAATGACCCCGTCGACGAAATGACCCTGTCTACGAAATGATCCGGTCAATGAAAAGACCCTGTCGACGAAACGACTTGTCGACGAAATGACCCTGTCGACGAAATGACTTGTCGACGAAACGACCCTGTCGACGAAACGACCCTGTCGACGAAATGACTTGTCGACGAAATGACTTGTCGACGAAATGACCCTGTCGACGAAATGACCCTGTCGACGAAACGACCCTGTCGACGAAATGACTTGTCGACGAAACGACCCTGTAAATGAAAAGACCCTGTCGACGAAATGACTTGTCGGCGAAATGACCCTGTCGACGAAATGACTTGTCGACGAAATGAACCTGTCGACGAAATGACTTGTTGACGAAATGACCCTGTCGACGAAATGACCCTGTCGACGAAATGACTTGTCGACGAGATGACCCTGTCGATGAAACGATCATGTTGATGAAATGACCCTGTCGACAAAATGACCCAGTCGACGAAATGACCCTGCTGACTAAACTACCCTGTCGATGTAATAACCTAGGTGAAGATACGACCCTGTCGATGAAATGACTTGACGACGAAATGACCCTGTCGACGAAATGAACCTGTCGACGAAATGACTTGTTGACGAAATGACCCTGTTGACGAAATGACCCTGTTGATGAAATGACCCTGTCGACGAAATGATCCTGTCGACGAAAAGACCCTGTCGACGAAATGACCCCGTCGACGAAATGATATGACGATGAAATGACCCTGTCGATGAAACGATCATATCTATGAAATGAACCTGTCGACAAAATGACCCTGTCGACGAAACGACTTGTCGATGAAATGATCCTGTCGACTAAATGACTTATCGACGAAATGACCCTGTCGATGAAATGACTTGTCGACGAAATGACCCTGTCTACGAAATGATCCGGTCAATGGAAAGACCCTGTCGACGAAATGACCCTGTCGACGAAATGACTTGTCGACGAAATGACTTGTCGACGAAATGACCCTGTCGACGAAATGACCCTGTCGACGAAACGATTTGTCGACGAAACGACCCTGTCGACGAAACGACCCTGTCGACGAAATGACTTGTCGACGAAATGACTTGTCGACGAAATGACTTGTCGACGAAATGACCCTGTCGACGAAATGACTTGTCGACGAAATGACCCTGTCGACGAAATGACCCTGTCGACGAAATGACCCTGTCGACGAAATGACTTGTCGACGAAATGACCCTGTCGACGAAATGACTTGTCGACGAAATGACCCTGTCGACGAAGTGGCCTGTCGACGAAACAACCCTGTCGAGGAAACGGCCTGTCGATGAAATGACCTAGTCGATGAAACGGCCTGTCGATGAAGTGGTGTCGATGAAATGGTGTGTCGATGAAGTGATTGTCGATGCGACCCTTACTGTGAATGAACGAAATTATTGGTTGTTGACTGCCACCGATGAATGTTGACAATCACATAGACGCTTTAGTAGATGTACTAAATATATACTAGGTCTAGTAAAGTGCCATTGCCCGGTATACGTGTGCTCGGTATATCCTACACTGAAGTCTTTTTTTGAGGTTCAGTTCCCCCCCCCCCCGGTACTCCGAGCAATGATGTTTTTCCTAATCTATCCTCAACAAATATTAAAATATCGAATAAATATATTAATATTTACGAATAAATTAATATTAAGTAGAACATAACAAATATTTTGGACATTCACCAAAGCGACTATGTGATTGTTGACATTCACCGAGGAAAGTTTATATTCTCTTGATTATGATCATTCACGGTAACATATCATCAAATTATGGTTTTCGTTGAAAACCATGATTTGATATCAAATCATAAGCCGATCATTTGATATCAAATCATAAGCCGATCATTTGATATCAAATCATAAGCCGATCATTTGATATCAAATCATAAGCCGAATTATGGTTTTCATTGAAATGTAAACTTAAAAGAACTGCTGCGTTGAAAATAATTATTTAACTGAAAAAATTATGGTGCAATATATCTCTCTAAATATTACGTTGAACAATCCAAACGATTGCGTGATGGAACTCTTTATTCCGGGTTTACACCAAATCAAGTGTTCATGCACGATTTAAAGGTTATAATTTAGAATTTAAATACTTAAAATGAAATAATAATCTTACACCAAACTTACGCGCTCTCACACCACACGAGAATTATTTTCGTTTCCGAAAACATCAATGTTGGCGCACTTTTAATATCAAAAACTCACAAAACGCCAAATAGAAAATCTATTTGATTTTTGCCATATAGAATGAGTTAGCCGGAGTTCGTCGTTGTCTAATACGTTGATATTTCCTGAACAGAAATAAAAAAATTCACCGTTAAAAATACATTTATGTTCTTAGCTGCGAAATAAAGATAATTATATTTCAATTTTTAAATATCTGAGAACTGTATTAAATGCTTTTGTCCTCGGCCATTAAAGTAATGCCGGGGAGATTGTTCTTGCTTTCCACTGGAGCCATCTATGGCCAAAAACTCAACTTCTGCCACACCCATACATCACACCCGATAATAGGGCTAAACCATTCATCTGCAGATCGCAATTTTGTCTTGAACCAGAGAACGTTCAATCTTCAATCCAGTACACCCAGAGGTATAATTTGTCATGGGAACATAGTGGACTTTGTGACCGGACAAATTTAACGTGTATCAGTCGTCATTTACTTCAAGGGGGTGTCTTCCCCCGGCTGGACAGCCGTTCTCGCGAACGAGAGTCCAGCTCCCTACTAACCAGGCTATCCCGGCCACACTGTACTGAATGATTTTATTAAGTCAAATTTTTATATGCTTCCTTTCCGTTGAGTTAGTTCGAATTTGTTTTAATATTCTTTCTGTGCTATGCTTGCGTTTGAGTTAAAGATTCTTTTTTTTTAAAGAATAAGTGTATATATGCATTTTAAATTAGTGATTGGTACTTTACAATTTATTGTATAAATAACTTTATACAATAAAAAAAAGAGATTCGCTTCTTCACCTTGATAGCTGACTTATAAAATAACACTTTTAAATTGATGGTATGTTATTTTTATAACTATTGTGGGTTTGTAAGAGTTGTTTACAACTGTTATGTTTTGTCCATCTTCGCTCATCAGCTACCATTCTCTATTGAACAGAGAACTATTGAATGAAGAACTATCGAATAAAGAATACAGAATACTGTCTATTCGGCTTTTAGAAATGGCTCAAAATGTCATGCGAAGAGACAGTTCTTTTTCTTTTAAAGTGTAAAATGTTTGTGAAAATTTTTTTTATACTTATGCTTACCCTACGCTGCATTGCAATAAAAAAGAGCGAAAAATGAAAATTAATCATTAATTATAAAAAAATTTTATTGGAGGAAATATTTCACCAGATTGGCAATTTTTTGTAAATTTTAATATTTAAAAAATTTGGCCGACTTAAAGACCAGAAATTTTCATCAAGGTAACATAAATATGTAATTTGAAATTGAACCTTCCCATTAAATTCAAGATGCTTAAATAATTTTCCATTGCAAGAGATCTTCACAGAAAACTCTAACAAGCTTTCAAGTAACGTTAAAGTGTTTAAGGATTTTAAATTCCTTTGTCTATTTTTTTTGAAACATTAAAAAAAATCTGTAATATTAGCGAAAATTTCAAAAGTTTTTTAAATTAAAATACCGCTAGACAAGTAAAGTCATATTTTCTCAAAGGCATAAAGTTTCATAAAGTTTAAAACATTTTTCTTTTCCTAGAATACAGCAAAAGCAAATTTTTAAACCATTTAGAATGTTTTCATTTCGCAGACTTTTGACAGAAGTGCGCCTTCTTTTATGAATTTTTTTCAGGTGCACAGAATGCCTTGCTATAAAAGTCGGAAGTTTGCTTTATTTTGTTTTTTAAAAAAATTCATTTTTACTTTATGAGACCGGTTTAAAGGGGGAGATATCAACATTTATCAACTTTGTCTGTACTTAATGTTTTATGGCAAACATCACTCGTGGACGTATCAGATTAATATCTCTGTCTGGCGTTTAATTCCAGAGCTTTAATAAAAAGTTCTCCACATAAAAATTCTATTTTCAGCGTTTCATCTTTGAGATAAAAGAGATGCAATCGCTTATTCTTAATTCATAACATTTTTCAGTGATAACTTTTTATTAGAAAATAATTAAATTTCTTTCATCTTTTTGTTTATAGTTTGTTACTGTGTATACATTAATAATTTGTAATTAAATGTAGATTTGAACTAAGATATTTTATTTTTATTTTATAACCGTCGTTGAACAACCGAACCAATAATAGGGTTTACGACAACTAATGTTCAACTCCGTAGCCTTGCAATTTTGAATCAAATACTAGAAGACAAGCGAGCTCCTGGATCAAGTACTATTAGGAGAAATTTGCCTTCGTGGAAAACTTTTGAGGGAACTAACCCGCATATGCGCTTCATGGAGAGGAAGACCACGAGAACCTCCCACAGTTAGCCTGACGGTAAGGGGACTCTAAACCTTGATCTGTCTAGCACTGAGGATATTTCACGTCAGCACTGTAGTTTGTGCAAGTCGGATGCGGAAATCGTATCAATCAGCCGTCGCTGGGATTCGAACCCGGTTCATCTTATTGGAAGTCGAGCGCTCTACCACCTGAGTCATCATGGCTCGTTGTCTAAGATATTGAAACATTTCTTTACTTACTCTATGTAACCAATCTTTCTTTTATCAGTAAATGTTTTGAAAGGTTTTACGAGGTAAAATTGTTCACACAATTTCAAAGATCATGCTTCAAGATTTTAGCAATAGTGCCATATTTACGTATGAGAAGTTTACATCGACCAAAATGGTTGCAGGAAGTCAATCCCTTGTCTACGGAAATATTTGAGAAAAACGCGCAAAAATGGAGAAAAAGAAATTTCGCTAGAATTTTGTTCGTTATTATCTTCAAATATTCGTTATTTTTTTAAAAATTAATATGATGTACCAAATAGTGGGAAAAAGAATGTTTCATAAATTTTTACCTGACTCGGTTGTTGTATGGATTTGGAACTATAAAATTAAAGGTGGAACGTTTAGACATCTCACAAATCAGTTAGAATTTGCCACAATTTACTGGAATCGGAGATGAACTTAAATAATAGAATTATACCTCGAAAACATTGAAACACTCCACACACAGGAATCGATACACATACACTATTTATTTTCTCAAGCTCAATGAATAATTAATTAGCATGCGCAAAGCGCCATCTGTGGACTGTAGAATTAAACAACTACTATATACAATATTTTATATATATACACAACGAAAATGTTAATGGCATACAGTAACTTTTGCTCAAATTATAGCAAAATTAAATCAAATGGCGTAATTTGCAAAATAAATATAATATACTATAACAAAAATGTTATTACTTATGTCAACTCTCCTAAAAAACCCGACAAATGGCGCGAAACTGCGGAACTTTTCGCAGGAAAATCGTGTCATCTACTGCGAAAATGGTAAATTACGCATAATGCATTGGGCGAACTGAGTTCGTGCATCAAAGGCAATGGGGTTAAGAATTTTTTTTCCTTTCTTAATACCACATAAATTTTTTTAATTTCAAAAATATTCTTATATTAATATCATAATCTTATGTAATGATTTTAAAATTGCTATTGTTAAAGGGAGAAAGAAGTTATTAAATTCTTCTCCTCATTTTGGTTGAATGTCTGGTCGAGTCTGAAAGTGGCAATTCATACTAAAAAGAAGAAAAAAAAATTGATAATGTATGTCAGGCTAACAGTCCGTCAGGCACGAAGACAAATTTCTCCTAATACTTGATCCAGGAGTTCGCTTGTCTTCTGGATTGTTTTAAAAATTACAAAACTACCGAGTGGAACATTGGTAGTCGTGATATCAAAATTGGGTCAGCTTTTCAACGACGGTTATGGAATTAAAAAAAAATAAGACGAATGAATTTTTTTCATCGTTCTATCATTAACTTTAAATAAAATTTTATGTCCTTGAGCTAAATTCACCTTTTTGTAACTTTGTTTAATTTAGTACTGAATTTGTTTTGATTGAAAATACATAAACAGGAAACGATTAAAACGGGCTGAATTATGGTCTTCTTTGAATTGAAAACTTAAAAGAGTTGCTATTAGGGTTATAAGGTAAAAATATGTCTTTATTTGCAAATTTAGTTATTTTAGTGTGATTTAAAAAGCCCGGGGGAAAATAGGAAGGCAGTTTTTATTAATGCATGTCTTTTTCATAATTAATTCAAGATATTGTTATTAAAAAGAATTATGTATTTCTTTTTTAAAAGTATGCCAGTTCTTTTTTATTGACGCGTTTCAGTTAAATAATTTCATAATGGCTACCGAAAAATTGAGTAAATAATCCTGATTGATTAGATATAATTAGATATTAGTTCCAAAAGCATCACCGGTTAAAAAAAAAAAGAAAGATGCCAACTTGCTTGGGACAGCGGATCAATATTTTCTAGTGGTACTCTTTCAATGTATGTTTCTTGGTTCAGTAAATTTTATCTTTAGGGGTTTTACTCACCACTACTTCTGAATAATTTAAGGTTACGCTACCGTCATGTGGGACTACTTTGTGCAGGATTTCGCAGTTTTTGAACTTTGACATGTAAAACAACTATGTTAATTCAAACTTTAGTAAAATTTATCGATATTATATTCATAACTGGACTCAGATGAGTGAATTTGATCAATATTGGCATTATTTGTATGTAATATTTACAAATAATAAGTCAAAACATACCTTGCACAAAGTAGCCCCCAAATAGGGACTACTTTGTGCAGTGATAGGAATTCAGTTTAATAATCATGTTTTTAGTAAAATATTGGTATAAAACTGTTGAAGAAGTTAATTGTTGACATTTTTAATAACAAACATTAAGATATGTAAAGATATTATTTTGAAAATAATCTTCAGCGTTAAAAAACCATTTTTTATAAAGAATTTTTTCTTAGAAAGAATGTTTATTTCAAAACATTTGAGTTTAAACAAAAGGAAACCATATACATTTTTGAACATTGAAATGGATGAAATTTCAAAAATAATAATTATTACATATTCATTAACATTTATAATATTGATAAATTTGAACATAACATGCTTGAATGAACATGACAGAACTTGCTCTTCAGTTTCTGTCGAAATCACCTGATGTCCTATAAAATATATTTTTATGTATTAAATCGTTCGATTAATTCATTAGAAAAATCTTTCTAGAAGAAAAATAATAGTTTACCAGCACGTTTCCCGTGTTTCTAGTGAATTTTATTAGAGATAGTATTTCTGTGGATTTTGTACTTCCGAGAAGCTTCTGCAAGCGACATACCACCGGCAACTGCTTACAAACATTGTTACAGCTTTTCTCAAGTGTAATCACGGTAGTTTCTCGTTCCAGGTATTTTTTTTATAACGTCTGACAATTTTTCTGTCGAAAGAAAAAAACGAATGAAACTTTGCACAAAGTAGCCCCACAGTGCATTTTTTTATATTTTCCGTTTATTTGTTATTAATTTTCAAATTTTTTTAACGCTAACATGATATAACTGTTTATTAATATATAAATAAAAAATTTTGCACTTACGACAATTGTTTTATCAACGTCTTTGCATTTCACAGCTAAAGTTTCCACGCACACTTTTCGACGTCCGAACGTTCTCGGAAAGTTGTTGACATTGGATAAACAAAACACACTCTGAGATTGTTTTAAAATTCGAAAAAATGTTTGTAGTAATAGAGGAGACTTCTATCTTCAAATTCCACACATTTTTAACGTGACAAAAACCTAATACTGAATAGCAGCACTTGAAAAGTGCCAAATTCGAATTTGCACAAAGTAGCCCCCGCTGCACATGACGGTACCTTGGTACAGATGATCCGTTCTGAGGCGCGTAAAAAGCTGGCAAAAATGACCGAAAAATCTACAACAGGGTTCACGCGGTCCTTGAAAATTTTATTAGTGGTAATAAATTAAGGTTAATGCTAGATGATATTTATTATTTTAATATACCATTTTTTTATATCTTATTATACCATTTTGTTGTTAAGTAGTTTAGAAGCATGTATACTTTCTTTAGAAGACCATTTTTAGTGGTGGTTACACAGAAATTAAATTATCGACATCAGTTTAATTTCAGTTACTACTTTTTAAAGACCCGCGGGAACCCTGTACAAATTTTAGTTTGTAGCTCTCTACCGTTTTTTGAAATATTTTGTCGAGTCCGGAGCAATTGGTTGTCTCTGAAAAAATTTCTAACTCTCGGAACCCCTTTAATTCTTCCACGGACATTAGGTTCCCCCGGTACACCGTTTGGGAACCATTGCATTAACCCATTACTCAATAAACCTACCATAGTCTTTTTTGAACTTCATTGTGGGAAGATAAAAACTCGTAATTTAAATATTTATTTCCTTTTTAAAAATTTATTTGAGTTTGCACAATGACTCGTGTTCACTAAAATATATTAATGGTATTAATAGTTATTAAAGGCAATATTAATTCAGCGCAATTCTTTTTGAAGTGGTAGTTCTGTCAGAAATTATAAATTTAGTATATAAAAGGTTCTTCACTATTATTATTATATACTAGGAGGCTCCGCCCCCTGCTCGCTAACGCTCGCCAACCACCGAGAATTGCTCCGCAATCCTATGTGGTTCAAGCCGTGAACCATGGCTCGCTGCGCTCGCTCGCCAATGAACACAATGTTCTAGCACAAAGACATAGTATATTATTATCAAAGACATAGCATTTTATCATCAAAGACATAGTATTGTACTTATGTAGAAGAATTCTATCAATATTCTTATTGGCTTTTAAAAAAGTATATTAGGTATTTAGATTGTACATGGTGAAAAAATCAAAACATTAGCTAAATGAGAAACATATTAGCAAAATAAATTATCAAATATTGCAGTTACTCACCTAAATTCAACTAAATGTGTATAATAAATTAGTTAATGCTAGAAATTCTGAAAGTTTTAGAAAAAAAATTTATTATTTAAAAATATAAAATTTAAAGCCTAATTTTTCCTTGTGAGATAATAACCCTCAAAAAGTCTTTCATTTTCATGAACACAAAGATTTGCTTTATCGCCAAATGAAATAATTTTTGGTGATCAGCATTATTGAAATCAATTTCTATATTAATTAACATTTGTGATAAAGTACATAACATTTTAGAACAAAATAAGGATGTTTTACATACAATAAATGAAAATGCATGGCTGTTAGCATTACCCGAGAAATACCACGTGGAGGTCGCCATGCTGCATTTCTAATCGGGGAGTTTTGATTTTGGCAGTTCCCCTTGCCTAGTGCCAATAGAAGTTTCAATTAAATTTTTTTCTTATACTCTTCAATTATACTCTTCGACATCTACTGTTACATCTTGAACAGTTATTATTGCACTTGATCTCTGTAATCTACGTCTTCCATAACATTCTTCAACACTTTCTTGGGCTCTTCGAACACGTTTTCTTTCATTACGTTTAAAAGCCCTAGCAGATTCACTAATATTCTGCATTTTAAAGCGTGAAAATTCAATGCATAAATAAACGCGAAATATAAAAAAATTCAATGCATTCAATACAAACACTTAGACGTTTTTTAGACGTTTAGTTAGCTCCCAGTAGAAAAATATCAATTCAACAGCGGCCTTTTAAAGCATTCTCACTTCAATTAATTAATTAATTTCTAATTGAGTTTAAATGAAATACTATCATGTTTTTAGGGCATGAATCTGAATTGAACAACCTGATAATGCTCACTCTAGTTATTATTTCCGTTTTTAAAAGCGCTATATGTTGAGCCACCTCAATTAGATTTGCCATGTGACATTTTTAGCAGCAATCATTGGTCAATTTTCTAACGTTGCCATTCTGGGAGTTGTAATGAGGCTTTTTTTTGGTGCCGTGTAAGAGAAATATATATATATATATAGATTTTTTGTTACCAATTCGCTTTTTGCATTGCTGAAAATTGTTGACGTTATTAAGGAACGGATTTTAATCGAGAAAACTTCTGAAAAGAAAACATCAGTACATCAACGATATTTAGTTCTTTATTACGATTGTTTAGTTCTTTATTAAATTTTGTTTCAGTTGCGCAAAGACTAGTATTCACTAAGACATAGATATACTAGTTATTTAAAGCAATATTGATTTAGTGCAATAATTTTTTTGAATTGGTAGTTTTGTTAGAAATTATTAATATATTTATTCATTGTTTATTAATTTTTTTAAAGTCACTTTTTACATCGTTGCAAATTGTTGACGTAATTAAGAAACGAGTTTCAAGAGAGAAAACATGTGAAAAGAAAACGAAACAATACCTAGAGTTTCTTTTTTACATTTTAGTTGGAGTCTTCTAAAGCGAGCATTTTTAAAAGAGTTTAAAAGAAAACAATCCCGAGGAACAAAACTCCCTTAAGCTAGAAAAGTATTTAGAAGAGCTTTTCTAAATTGAACACTTTTTATTGTTTTTTAATGTGCTCGTTTACGAATTCCGCTTAATGGAATTTTTTATTACATCTTCAACCAAAAACATAAGATGATAGAAAAAAAATATTATAAAAGAATACAATAAAACAAATAAATTTGGCTTAAGAATTTTATTTATGAAAATTTCCTATCGAATTTTAAAATTTCACACACACACACACACACACACACACACACACACACACACACACACACACACACACACACACACACACACACACACACACACACACACACACACACACACACACACACACACACACACACACACACACACACACACACACACACACACACACACACACACACACACACACACACACACACACACACACACACACACACACACACACACACACACACACACACACACACACACACACACACACGCACGCACGCACGCACGCACGCACGCACACACACACACACACACACACACACATGTATATATATATATATATATAATTCTGTTTATTCTATTATATTAATAATATAAATAATTAAACTTGGATGTGAATGGCTACCTTTTTTTACATTTTTAGTCACCCGTGGCAACCTGTGAATGAGACATTTTTCATGATTCTGTAACTATTTCATATGACGAATTGAAAGTTTTTAGTTTCACTTCAAAATTAGAAATCAAGTTGGTTTTAGCCCCTAAATTAATTTCCTTTAATTTATAAATACATTTTGGTGAGTAGAAATCAGTAAAAACAATTTGTTTCTTAACCACTTTTAAAATTTTTCTCTTTTGTAGATACTTTGTAAATTTACATTAAAAGTTTACAGTAATGGCGGAATTATAAATAAGGCGTCTACCGTCGGCGCGAATTCCTAATGAAAATTTCTCTTCGTGTTTCGGTTAATTATCACCTCATTTTAAAAAACCAATTTGTTTTCTACAAAATTGGAAAAATTGTGAAGATTTTTTTCCTAGAAATAAGAACCTACGTCGCGATCTCAACTTTGATTTATTAGACCATCATTTTGCAGAAGCTTAATTACGAATTTTTGAAAAAGCCATAAATTATGATACTGCAGGATTTAACGAAAGTTTAATTTTTGAAAAGCTGAAAGAAGACATAAACCACAGGCCAGTGTCTGCTTATTTCTGTTACCACGCATCTCTATCTAGAAAACGAAATATTTAATTTTCCTTTCCACTCAATTTTGCTTTCCATTTACCAAACAGGACCACCTTAAAGTTAAAACTTCAAGAAGGATGGGAAAAGAACCGTTAACGGGTTCTGGCGTCCAAATAAATTTCGATGACGAAAAAAGTGTAACTGGTTCAAAAATTGTTGAAATTGGAATGAAGATCACGAAAACCTGTCACGAAAATTTTCGCGACCAGTCGACACCCTATATAATCTCATAGTTTTAATTTTTATTTTAATTTTAAGATCTCTTCACTATCTAAACGAAGGAAAAGAAATTAAAGAAGCAAAAATAATCTCTTGAGCCTTTGATTTTTATACTACAGGTCGGATATAAAAAGCGAAAGTTCTAAAAGAATAAAAAACAAGCCTTCACAGCAAAATTAAATAAAGTTAGAAAGCACTTAGCAACGCTTCTTTAAATTGCAAATTTTTTTTATTGTTCTCTGATGTGCTAGTTTAGGAATTCCGCTTTACAGAACTCTTTATTAAATCTTCAGCTTTTATACAATAAGACATATAAAATTGTGTTTCTAATTATTTTTCTCAGTTACTAATGATGGAGTTGCAGATTCTCCTTCGTTACATTTCCTTAAAAAAATTTAAATATATCTTTAAAAAGTCCACGTTGGGACTTGCTTTATGTATTTAATTATATTTTAATTGTTATAAAAGAGTTTTTGGTAACTTTTGTAAACAGAAAAATACATTACTCTTACTAGAAGTTTCATTTTATTACATTAACTCATTAACTCTTTGACGCTTATGGGATACAGATTTCCTTTTTAAGCATTTTTTTTCAGGCACTCTAATTACAAGTAAATGTATATTTCGATCTTTCTTAATTATAAAAAAATAGTCGTATAGTTTTTTTTTTTTAAAAAAAAGGTAAGATATTCGGACTAAAATTAGTATAAAAATATAAGATCCTGAAAAGTAGTTTGAAATATTTATTATATTTATATTCAAAATTGATCAATAATCGGTTTTGTAAATTAGAGAAATTTCCATAATGAGTAATTTTTTTAAAATAACTGCAAAAATAAGTGCATATTTGTGAGTCGTGTTTAAAATGTTTTATTTATAACGCAGAAAAAATGCACCAGTGTTTCATGCTGTATTTCATAACATAAATTATTTAATGGCAAAATATAATATTTTCAACTTATTTTGACCTAAAATAACACAGAATAATAAAAGAAGTTTTAAAAAGTGATTAATAAAAATCTTGCTTCAAAGGGTAATGGGCTTAGATAATTTTTTTTAAAAGTTTGTTTTAATATATAACAGGATACCCTAGGTCCTGTAAGATTTTTAAAAATAGTAACAATGGAAAGACGAATCTCAATTTTTCAACAGAATAAATAACTTGTGACCACAAACAACTTGTGACCACACAAGTTATTCTTCAATTAAAATATTTTTGAATAAAATTTCTGCCCTACTAAAACTGAGTGGGTTTTTTCCAAAAAATTTCTATTAGTCCTAACGTAAATTGTCTAACAATATATCCCTTTTTAAACCCAGTGGTATCCCTTTGTCAATATAAATATCTCTACTTTGATTAGAAATTATTAGTTATAGTATTTAAAGTAATTGAATTATAAGGAATTTAAAGAAGCAACCTGAAATAAAATTATCAGATTAGTCTAAGAACAAAATTTTCGACCTATTTCCTAAATTTGCATACCACTACAAAATGTTGCGTTTTTTGTAAAGACTGGCAAAATAGTTAACTTATCAAACATGTGGAAATTTACCTAGTTCAGCAACCACTTAACAAATTGCATTCTGACAACTTTTCGAACAAATAAATGTATTACAGCTGTTATAGATTAAAATTTTAACGAAATTTTAGGCAAGATTTCATAAAAGTTGGAGCAAACTTATCACTATAGTTACAACTTCAATTAAAAAAAAAAATTACGACGTGCAATCGTAGTACTGATTGCATATATATTGAATCATTCATGTTTGTGGTAATCAGGAATGCATAATTATTTTTAAAAAACATAGCTGAAACGAAGTAATTTTGCTACCACTTTTTAAACTTTTGTATGGTTAGGAGAAATTTCAAAAACATATTTTTACGTGACCCTCTTGTAATTAGTTAAATGATGCAAATTTTCACTCTACCAGTAACTTAACTCTTTATATTGTATTATAAAGAGAATTTAATTAACTGGTGAGGTGACAAAAAAGTTTTGCTGCAACATTTATTATGCTTGCTCCGCTTTGCAAAATAGTATTTTCTAGCGGCAACGAAATATAAGATATTTTTAGTTTAGTATTTTTAATTTTGATTAAATTTTTCACCACTAAATATAAAAAATTATAAGAATCATATAACATGCAATCTAAACGCGTTAATTATTTGGTTACTGATTTTTTAAAGTAGGCGTAACTATGCTTATTTCACAAGTTATACTATTTAATTCGCTACCAATTTGTTAAAACTTTTCCAGAGAGCGGAGCAGTTGGCATCCCTGTATTATATCAAAAGATATAAATCTGATTAATGCAATTCAGGCTCGCAGCAGAAACTATTCAACCTCTTCGAGACGGGCGAGTCATATATCCTAGTCCTAGTGTTTTAATTTTATTGGGCACCTGGGTCGCGAAGCGACCCCTATCCCATTCATCTAGAATTTTTACGCTGCTTTGGTTGACCATTGAGGTAAGCAGGAAGTGGAGTTGCTTTTGTGAATGTTTCAAGCACTTGCTTGAATAACTAAAAAGGAATCAAAAAATTAAATGAGCAGCTTGCTCTATAGTTGTGTTTGTTTGATTTTGGAGTTGTTCAGAATTGTATCAGCATGAGGAAATGCTATTTTCAGAAAGGTTGATGAAATTATTTGTTTTGATAGTTATGCTATGAGGCGTCGGAGATGAAATGTGCAGCTATTGGTCTGTAGTTTTTATCTTTGATATAATTTTCAAATTTAAAGATTTCGTTAAAATTTGCTGTTTTACATTCTATGGCTTTATCGAAAAAATCTGCATTTAGCTTGTATATATGCTGTGATAGAGTTGGTATTTTGAGGTCTGTATGTATATTGGTATTCCGGATGAACCATCTTGCACAGGTTATTTTTCTAAGGATCTTGTTTTGGCATTGGTTTAATTTCTTCAGTTGATGTTGAGGTATCGTTGTCCAGGCAGGTGAGGCATAGGTAAGTATTGGGCGGATTATTGCTGTATATAGTAGCTTCTTCAGTTTAAGTGACATATTCTGATTATTTATTAATAGTTGTATGGCTGTTATTGCTGCATTTGCTTTATCTATTGTGCCTTTGATATGATCATTCCAGGTGAGTTTGCTATTGATTATAAGGCCAAGATAATTTGCTTTTTTAACTATTGGTATTGGTATATTGAACATTTTTGGTTGAAGTTGTGGAAGTATTTTAATTCTTCTTTTTTGCATAATTAATATTTGTGATTTTCTAGCGTTTACTGCAGTTTTCCATTTTAAGCACCAGTCTTCTATTTCATATATATGGTCCTGTAGTTTTTGAAGAGCATGATTTGGGTTTCTAGATTTAATAATAATACCGGTGTCATCTGCGCAATAGGCTGTTATGCTGTAATAATCGACTTTGTTTATAGGAAAATCATAAGTGTATAATATGTATAAAATCGGTCCCAGAATGCTGCCCTGAGGTACTCCGGCTGTGATGTTACTCTTTGCAGATTTTTTGTTTTTGATGGTGACTTGAAATGTTCTATTAGAAAGATAACAGGATAGGAGTTTGATTATGCCGGTTGGAAAATTTAGCTGTATGAGTTTATATATTGTGCCAGTGTGCCATACTTAATCAAATGCTTTGGATATGTCGATCATCAAGAAGGCTATTGGCGAGTCATATATGCATTCTCAGGGTGTTGATAATCAGGGTAAAAAAAATATAAAACTGGTAGCCAAACTATTTTCATAGCAGTTTATTTGTGGGCGGGGTAATAATAGTTTGCTTTGTTTAATTCACCATTACTTAGTTCTAACTAAAAATTATATAGTTACACTTTTAACACATTAGGATTAGATGAGTTAGATTTAATGTGAAACCAAAAATAAATCTGTCAAATTATCTATGCCCAAATATAAGCTACTGCTTTTTATATTTCATTATCCTGATTCTGATTCCATACGAATACACTTATGACTCGCCCGTCCCGAAAAGGTTGAGAAAGACTCGTACCGTTAAATTTCTTATCAAATTGAATGAATATTGTTAAAATTAACTTGATAAATCAAATCCAAAAGTATGAAAATGTTATTCTAAGGAGAAATATAAAAATTATATTCAAATGCGTATCTATGCAGATAGGCGTTCCATACTTCAGTTTGTACTTTTAGGAAATTCTTTTCGAAAGAAAATGCCGTTGATTTTAAGTAAAATTCAAAAAGTCGATGTTTTGAATATTTCACGGTTGAATAAATATGAAAAAAGGAGATAGATAACAAGGAAAAAAGGAGCATGCAAAACAAAACTAACTGAAGTTAAAAAGCACTTGGCAACGTTTCGATAAATTGCACAATTTATATTGTTTTTTAATGTACACGCTTACGAATTGCTTGAATTCTTTATTGCATTTTCAAGTTTCATAAAACAAAGCAGATAAAGTTTTTTTTTAAATATTTATTTAATTATGAAAGTATGAATTGTAGTTTTCCATTTTCTTAAAAAAACGAAGTATACACTTTAAGAACCTTGTTTACTTAATATTTACATTTCAATAAAATTTATTTATTTAAAAAATATTTCTATTAACTTTTATATTAAGCAAAAAGATATTTTAATTTTTAAGTAAAAGGTAAATATACATCAATATAACTAGATTATGAAAAATAAGGGCTGGGTTGGCAGGACGTTGGGCTCGTGTTCGTGAGAATATTAGTTCGAATCCCGCTGGTCGAAGATTGTTCTCAGGTTCAGGTCAAAATTACAATCTGTGTATGAATAAGTGGAATATGCTTGGGTCCTCTCTGTAACACGGGTTGTGACGTGTGTGTGGTTGAAGTCGTATTCTTGGCCATAGATGGCGCCACTTGAAAAACAAGAAACGCACTCTCTGCCTTAAAAATTCGCTTAACTTTAAGCAGGCTTGCTGGTACTGGCAAGTGGCATAAATAGCAACAACACAACAACATAAAAAATAAAGTTTGATATAAGAATAAAATGATTAAGTTACTGTTTATGAATTATTTAATAAAAAGCCATAAACGCAGTAGGGAGACCAAGGCACGAAAGAGACTATTTCAAGCTGAATTATAAGGGTGGCTACGATAGAGCATGGACTATCGTTCTAGAGCGGAGTTATAGTACAAGGTGTACTTATAGTACAGGGGCCGTTGACGTTAAATCTCAAACGAAAATCTCTCTTAGTGGTTCTATTAATTGGGTACTAGCGCTTCAAGAAGGCGAAGATCACAATTATCCCCAGTACATGTGACCCATGACGTAGGCGCCAGCTGATTGCTTTTGAGCAAAATGACGTGTTAAAGTTGAGCTAAGTGTCTCCACGTAATGTTAATTAACGTGAAATCAGTTAAATACAGGACTTATCACACATCGAATTTATTGAAATATTTTTTCTCGTCTATGTCTTTTACTTAATTTAGTTTTATTATTTCTTTGAGTATTTTATTGCAAACCGCGATATATTTTTGTTTTGTGTACCTGCCAACTTCAATGCACAATTAGTTTATTCATGTTCCACGTGGCTTCGTGCCTGGCTTTGTGTTAAGTACGAAGTATATGGTAAACGAATGTAAATTTTTGTGAAAGAATAAAGAATGTGTCACTTTAGAGAATTGATATTAGGCAGGCTTAGCTTACTCGAAATAGAATGGAAACAACAGTTTCAACGTAAACAAATGCAACTTTTCAACAACCAATCAGAATTGCGATGCCCTTACTACGCCACTTGCATGTAACCCCTTGTTACCACTGAACATTTGTAAGTATTTCCAGAATGTGACGACTCTACCAGAATTTCAACAACGCAGAGACTCGAACTATTTGAAGCTGTTGCGAATTATTTTTTTTTCCAGTGGTAGTGAACTAAGGTAGAATTTTTGGAAACGAATGGATTTTTTAAACTGTTATAACTTAATTGAAGCCCTCGTCGAAATAACCTTATATGTTTAAATTACTATAGTGAACTAAAGTAGAATTTTTTTTAAACGAAAAGATTTTTTAAAACAATTATAATTTAATTAAAGCATTCGCCGAAATAACCTTAGATCTCTCTCTGTTTAAATTTTTCTTATTAAACCAAAAATACATTACCCTTGATGTTCTTGAAAATTTTTTTTTTCTTCTGAAATTATGGATAAATTGCAAATCGAGTACTCTAGCAACGTATGAAAATCATGCATTTAAACAAATGTTTATTTTACTTATTTGCTTTAGTTATTGTTAAAAAAATGATTGGCAAGATTTCATAAAAGTTGAAGCAAACATGTCATTATAGCAACAATTTCAATTAAAAAAAATTACGACGAATGATTACAGTGCTGATTGCATATATACTGAATCATTTATGTTTGTGGTAATGACGAATGGCTAATTTCTCTTATAAGCAGAACTGAAACGAAGTAGTTTTGATATCAATTTTTAAACTCTTGTATGGATCTCAGAAATTTCAAAAACGTATTTTAACGAGACCTGCTTGCTGTTAATTCTGACAACAAAAATCATTGACAAAATTTCTTAGCAGGAAATATTTTTTTAAATGGGTTTTCGAATGTTTGTACCGAAACCAAGATATTAAATTTCCGGGTGTGCTGGTTAAATGTTTCAGACTACGTTTTATGTTTTTTTTCTAACCGTCGTTGAACAGCCGACCCAATTTTTGAGGTTACGACTACTAAGCCGCAACCTTGTAAGTTTGAACCCAATCCAGAAGACAAGGAAGTTCCTGGATCAAGTATTAGGAAACATTTGCCTTCGTGGAGGACTTTTTGATGGAACTAACCCTCATTTGCGTTACATGGAGAGAAAGACCACGAGAACCTACCACGGTTAGCCTGAAAGCAAAGGGATTCTAACCCATAATCCGTCTACCACTGAGGATATTTTACGTCACTACAAGCCGGATGCGAAATTCGTATCGACCAGCCATTGTGGGGATTCGCACACGGTTCACTTCATTGGAACTCGAACGCTCTATTCCCTGAGCCATAGCGGCTCTGTTTCATGCTTGAGAAGAATTACCTCCCAAATTTGGGAGAAGTGAGCAAAAATAAGTTCTCCACTGCTTTTAAAAGTAGCAGCAATAGCAGGCCTGTCAACTTCGATGCTTTTCCGAAAGATATCCTGTAGAATGGTATACACTTAAAAACCAAAACTTTCAGAAATTTTGGAAATTTTACCACTATTTTAAAAACTTCACCCCGAAGAAAGCTAGATCAAAGTGACTTTGCATATGAACTTTTATATAATTTATAAGTAGTGGTGTGGAAAATAAGTTTAAATGCATAAAAAATAATGCATTGAAACATAAACTTAGCTTCCACTAGAATAAATCTTCATAAAAGGCGTAGAAAGTTGGCAGCCCTCTAATAGAAAGACAAATCTCTAATTTTATGGAGATTTTTAATTACTACCACTTGTTATTTTTCAAAGAAAAATGCTTCTGTATAATATTCACGGAGAAAATTTATAAGAAAAAGAAAATGCTATTAGATAGCTTAACTTTACTACCACTATAAAAAATTTTTAAAACCCCGTGGGAACTCTGAGGAAGTTTTATCCCTTTTTTATTGTAGGGTTTCCACAACCTGAAAAAAATATAAATGCGTTTTAGCAATATTACTGAAAAATCAGGCCTGCCAACTGCAACACTTAAGAAATAGTATTTTATAGAGTGGTTGACACTTAAAAATCGAAGCTTTCAAAATTTTTGATACTTTTGCCAAAATTTTAAAAGCCTTACCACGAAAGAACTAGAACGAAGTGGTGTTGCATAATTATCTGCAGTGGTGTGGGAAAAAAGTTTAAATGGATAAAAAATAATGCACTTAAACATAAACATTATCTACCACTAGAATAAATTTTTACAAAAACAGTAGAAAGTTGTCAGCCTTGAAAAATGTTATAATTTCGTTTTCAATTGAGAATTGCGATCTTTTTGCATCTATATTTACTTTAAATTAAAATTTTATTGGTAGCTTAATATATCTAGATTTATCTGACTTTTGCTACCACTTTAAAAAAATCTTCCAGACTGTTATAGATTTTTTATATTAACTTTTCTAAGAACTCATTTTCTTACATGTCAAGAAAAAAACTGGTGTAGAAATTATTTAATTCTACCTTGTTTCCGAGATGAGTAAAACTATCCATAAGTATTTTTTTTACAGTAGGCATTACTATTTCATACCTGGAGAAAAGTAAATAAAGATAAATCGGTTATAATTAAGAATAATAAGAGCTTTTGCAACTCCTTCTAAAAACCAACTTTTAACGAAATACACTGGTTATCATAAATTAAGGAAAATTCACAAAAATCGCGATAACTCAAGAAATTACACATGGAATTTTATGAAACTTACCCACAATATACAACACATAGTAAGGTATTAAACAACATAAAAAGAAATTATCAGACATTAATAGTAGTATAGAAATTAGCACATGTATAAAATAAACAAATTGGAAGTATCGGTTTGCAATAGAAAAAGTACCTTTAATATGGAATATGATTGCCTCTAGAAGCAATACAGCACAAACAGCGATGTGTGATGCTTTCAATTATGCGGTCTATCAGTTCAATAGGAAGTGAGAGCCATTGCTCTTGTAAAGCAGTTGCAAGCGTGGCAAGGGTCTGAGGGGGCGGATTGATGGCAGATACACGCCTCCCTAGAGCATCCCAAACGTGCTCGATAGGATTCAAGTCCGGGGATCGAGCTGGCCACTCCATGCGAGTAATTGTTTCCTGTTGAAGATAATCATCAACAATGCGAGCTCTGTGTGGTCTTGCATTATCGTCCTGTAACAGGAAGCAATCACCAATTGCCCCGGCATATGGGCGCACATAAGCATCAAGGATGTTGTCTCGATAAACCTGAGCATTCACGGTTCCCCTTGGAAAGACATGGAGGTATGTGCGCCTTCCTAAGGATATGCCTCCCCAAACACAGACACTGCCTCTTCCGTATGCATCTCTTTCACGGATGTTTGATGGATGATAACGGGTCCCAGGTTCTCTCCATATCAAATAACGTCTACTGTCACTTTCTAGACTAAACCTGGACTCATCCGTAAAGAGAACAGGCCTCCATTGATCTGACGTCCAGTGGACATGTTGTCGGGCCCACTGCAAACGGTCTCTCCTATGGCGTGATGTGAGCGGCACGCAAATGGCTGGTCGTCTCGCATACAGACCACCTTCGTGGAGCCTTCTGCGCACAGTTGACGTTGACACCAACCTTCCGGTGGCTGCAGCAAGAGAGGATCTAAGATGTGTCGGAGTAGCGGTTCTATTCCTGCGTGCACTTAATGTCAAATATCGGTCATCGGCACTGGTCGTAACAGTTGGCCGTCCTTGACTGAACCTCCTAGATGCCGAATCTGTGGTTTGAAATTGCCTCCAAAGTCTATGAACCACAGATGGACTCACATTTAGCCATCTGGCCACTTCTGATTGACTCTGCCCTGCCTCTAGTCTCCCGATGGCTCTCCATCGTAGTTCTTCAGGCAAATGATGCCTAGAGGTCATTATTACGAATTGGCTATCTCAGATTTTCAATGTCGCAATCACAGTAAAATTTGTGTGCTTTCTCTCAAACTTGGACTTTTATGCTCCAGGCAGATGACGTAAGCCGAGTGCAGCGCCACTAATTTGCATATTGCAATTTTACTCAGCTACTCTTAGTGGACAACATATGCAAATTTTGCACGGTTTGGCTTACTTTTGAAAGAGTTATCGCTATATTTGTGATTTTTCCTTAATTTATGATAACCAGTGTAGTTATATAAATAGTTTTCCCCCTATCTCTTTCAGGCCTGTATCATGTCGAGGTTAGATAAAAACTCATGGGTTGAGGGATTAGCTCAGAATTTGATTTAACTTAAGTAAAAAACATGTCTCTGAAAATAGATTAAAAAAAAAAACAGAATGGGAAAAAAAACTTAAAAAAAATAAATAAATAAAAGTTGAAAATGCAATCTTTAAAGCTTGTTTCTAAATACCACATTCTTCCATAAGCTCCCTTAACCGCATCTTAGGAATACTAAATGAAACATCTACGCGTTTTATTCCAAAGTGGGTGATTTGGTATTCACTGTATACTATTTATCACTTAATTTGGCTTTTAAAATGACGAAGAAGGTGTTTTAATCCGATTACTTTCAAGGAGTTTTTACTGAATTGAAAATGGCGACTTATGAGAGAAAATATCTGTTTTTTATGCAAAGTAAAATGTCGTAAAAAAACCAATCACGTATTCGAAATATCTGATTCAGATATCGTCAGAAACGTGAGGGGACATTTGTTTCCTCGAAGATATCGATAATAGCGCAGGAAAGAGGAAGTTGCGACATAAATAGATAAAAGTAATTCAGGTTTTTCACTCAGAAAGCAAAGTGTATTACTTTTTTGAGAATTGAAAAGAGAAATATTGAAAATTTCGACACAAAGTAATGTAACAATAATGTAACATTGCGTTATTTAGTAAAAGTTTTTTTTGAAAAAGCAATATTGAAAAAAGCAATATTTAAAGGCTCGGCACAAAGTAAAAATGAAAAATGGTGTCATTAAGCAGAAGTTTTTTGAAAAAGCAATGTTGAAAAGAGCAATATTTAAAAGCTCGGCGCAAAGTAAAATTAATGAAACATTAGCAGGCGTTTTTTTGAAAAAGCAATATTGAAAATCTCGGCACTAAGTATAATTAATAAAAAATGGTGTCATTTAGTAGAAGTCTTTTGAAAAAGCAATATTGAAAAAAGCAATATTTAAAAGGTCAGCACAAAGTAAAATTAATGAAAAATCATTTAGTAGAAGTTTTTGAAAGTCACAGTGTTGATAATACACAGTGATTATAATTGCAAGACCAAAAAATAGCACTTGGCTCTGTTGTTTTGCATTGGTTGAAGTGAAGCTGAAAGTTATAATTTAAAAATAACTTAGAACTTTATTAGTTTAAAGGTTTTACAAAGACCAAAATCATTCAAAAAACGATTCATGCGGGTGTAATTTTTTACAACAAAGGTATTCCTTACGTTTAAAAACTATTGTCATTCAGTTTTCAAAAATTGTTGCAGCTGAACCATTAATGTAATGTTTATGATTATTATTTGACTATGATTTAATAAGTCACTAGAATTTTTATGAAAGGTTAATTAAAAAAAATAATAGTAATTTTGTTCCAAAGTTTTGCATCTGTTGCGAAAGCAATGCTAAAAGTTGGAATTTAATTAAATTAGTAATAATAATTTAGCTTAAAATTAGTTTGAAATTTTTACAAAGACCAAACCAAGCTCATTCTATTCCAAGATTCACATAATTATGTTAACTTTCAAAAAAATATGATAAGTGTGGTAAAATTTTTTATTTCGTCCGGTTTGCTTTTAAGTTACATTAAATTTTAACATTTAATAAAAAAATAATTGATTTTATAAATAAAACTGTAGATTGTGCAAAAAAATATAAGAATCAATCTAATTATTAAAATTTTTTTTTTATCAGCATAAGAAAAAAAAATTTTTTCTTTCATTACTTCAGCATGCAAAATATGCTTTTTTTTCTGCTAAAATTTTTTTTGAGCTGAAATATTCTAAATAATGTTTGCTTATTTTAACACGAATTTTTTTATTTTTTATCATCGGCATTAAAAAGAAACACAAAAATTTTTTTTAAAAAAAAAGTAGCGATTCTTACAAATGAGTTTAGACAATGCATGTGAAAAAAGTAACATAACAACTGAGAAAGATTGTTAACTTACTTCTTTCAATTTATTTTAGGTGAGGCATATGAAAAGAAAATGCACTTTATTCTTAAGAAGGGAAAGTAAAAACTTTCAGACTCGATTCTAAATTGCGCATCACTAAGGAAAATCAAGCTGTTTTTAAAAAAAATGAAACCCATTAAAGTAAGAATGTATCCAAATCGCTAGCAAATAAATTTAAAAAGAGCGAGAAATAATCAACCGTTGCTTAGTTTTTCGTCAATTAATTTTTAAAGCTAGGTTTTCTATTATTAAAGCATAAAGTTTTTAAAAGCAGTTGGCATTTATTGTTATTGATATTTCGCAATCATTATATAAACGAGTATTTTATGTATAATAGATATCATGCATCTGTTGCAACAAACAGTTATTTCATTAATAACGGATATCGTACATATAATAGATACTTCATATCTGCTACATAAACAAATACTTAATGCGTTGCATATTAAAATATCTGTTACATAACTGGTATTTAATCCAGTACAAATATCTGGTACGAAATTGAGTCTATTTTGAAATAAACATATTATTTTCAAGAGTCTGTACTACATGGGTAACAGTTGTATTGCCAAACTATTTTTTATATAACATTTATTTTGTTCAACGCATCTTTTGTTAAGTACTTTAAGTATATCTGAATAAAAACAGACGAAATGTTACAAGTTTACAATAATTTGCTTCTTGCTAACTGTAAAAAAAGGACATTAAGTAAGAATTAACTTACATTCTGTCTGACAAGCACAAAAGAGAATTTCGGATTTTAATATAAATATCATTTAAACAATTAGCATGCTCTGGTACTGAAAGTATCATTTTTTCAGTCAAATATTGCTGAAAAATATCTTAATTTTCCCAACATTTCGTATTATCGCTAATAATAGCTTGTTGTTGTCATTAAGGCATAGGGTGAGGGTGTTATTGTTTTCCAGTGGCGCCCTCTATGGCCAAGAATATTACTTCTGCCACACCCATACGTCAAACCCGTTTGTGGGGCGGACCCATTCAAACATCCATTTGTCCACATACCAGAACCAGAGAACGATCAATTTCCAATTCAGTACCCCTAGAGGTATTGATTTGTTCGGACTTTGTAACCCGACAGATTTAACGTACACTAGTCCCCATTTACTACACGGGGTGTCTTCGGCCGGCTGGATTCGAACTCCTGTTCTCACGAAAGCGAGTCCAGCGCCGTCCCAACCTGGCAATCCCGGCCCCACTCAATCGCTAAAATTATTAGTATGCATTGTTAATCGAAGAAAAGGTGAAATTCATTTATGATTATTGGTGGCTTCAAATTAGACAAATAATTTAGTCTTACTAAATAACTAAGATACTCATTATCTTTAAAATAAAGTGCAAGTAATTTCATTTTTTAAATTCTGTAAACATAAGATTTATGCAGGAATATGTTTCAGTTAACTAAGTTGGCATCAATTATTCAAGAGTTCTTCCATTCAAAATTGTTTTATACCTTCTCCATGCAATTGTCTTGATTTTTATTTCTTTATCTACAATGATTCTTGATGTCAGGAATTGGAAATTAACGAAAACTCATCTGAGAATTTCTTAGTTAGAAAACTGCAACTGCGTAAAATCAATCTCTGTCGTCTAGCTGCCAAATTGAAAACATTTATTTTGCGTTTTTTTAAGCACTTTATCGACATCATATCATTTTTATTTTTATTTTGAATCCTGTCTAAGACATCGTGCAGCTTACAGTCATGTACGTAAGATTTTTCCGAATTATGTTTTTCCGTTTCAAATGTATTTTTCCCGTATATTATTCTGAATTTTGTCTTTTTCAATCTTAAATTAACTCTTAGTTATTTATTTTATTTAGTTTTAGTGAAAAATGAATTTTTATTTTCATAATAATACATTTTTACCACAATAACAACCGCCTAATAAATTAAATCAATTAGCCTCATAATTAGTAATTATTATTATAGAAAAGCAAAATAATTGAAAAAAAAACTTTGTGCTGGAGAGGCCGTTTATTATGAAAGTATGCAAATTTTCTAACTAAATTAAATTATCAACAGTTTAAGATCAATACAAAAGCTTATAGCTTTAATACCCTCTTATTGAACCGTTGTTGAACAGCCAACCCTATTTTTGGGTATACGACTACTAATGTTCAACTCGTAAGTTCGCCTTGTAAGTTTGACCCAATCCAAAACACAAAGGAACTCAAGAGAACAAGGATCAGGGAAGAATATTGGGAAAAATTTAGCCTTCGTGTAAGACATTTTGAAAGAACTAACCGCATTTGTGTTACATGGAGAGGAACATTACAAAAATTTCCCACGGTTAGTCTGACGGCAGGGGGACTCTAACCCAAGGTCAGTTTACCATTGAGGATATTTGGTTGCTCTAAGGTAGATTTCATCAATCTCAAAACAACCTTAAGTGTGAATAAAACAATTTTGATTATAAACCAAGGGAGGTTGTTTTTTTTAAGGTTATTTATGAAGTTAACTTCAAATAAGCCTAAAAAAAAATTAAATGTTTGTAAGATGTAAGCCTCATTCTTAGACTGCTACCTAATTCGCTCTGAGTAGAATTTTATTGCTTCCAAATCCTTATTGCTTAAATTTTTTATTATTTTTATTTTCAATGAACAATAATTATGAACAAGAATAAGAAGAAAACTTGAATTGAAGAAACAACCAAAGAAATTTTTTTTATTCTTTATTTTCAACCAAACGTTGTGCAATACATTTAAACAGAGATAGCCAAGTTCTCCTAATGGCTTCAATCATTAATTTCTGTTATATTCTATTCCAATAATTGCCCTGTCTATAGAAATTCAACTTATAGTCCTTCTATTCAATCAACGGAATTCATTGAATCTTCAACTTCATGGATCTAAAGTTATGCAAAATTTATATTTTCATTTATGAGTTATTCGATAACTTTTACTCAGCGATTCATTCATAAATAAATATATAAAAATACATTTTCAAACCCTACAGAGAATTAAAAAAAAACTGAATCATTAATAATATTTGAGTTATTAAGTTTTTAGAAGATTTTAAGAAGAAGTAATTTTCTGAAAATTGACTTATATTTTACAATTTATGGCTAAATTTTTTTATATCTTATATTATTTTTACAGAATTTATTTCTCTCTTCCTGCCAGAAATAGGTTATTGTGTTATCGCTTATGAGAGATTCATCTGTCTTCCTCTGAAGATGAGGCTGTCAATTTTTTTTCATCCTAACATAAAACGATGAGTTTAAAAATATATTTTCGTATTAATTTTTAATTCAGGAGATAATGTGACATATTTAATTACTTAAAGAGAAAGTTAATTTGGAATTATTTTCAAGTTTTTCGCGCATTTAAGAATATATTTTAATATTTTTGAATTCTTTTTTGTATTGTTTGTCTTTTTTTCGTATTTTTTAAAATGTGTATTTTACTGTATATGTAGAATATATAGTAAAAATGTATTTTACTATATATGTATTTACTGTACTTCACTATTGTTTTAAATCCCAAATTTTAAAAGTAAAAGGCAATTTAAATTTGCTTTTAACTTTTTGTGAAAAATTTTAATAACCTGAATTTTAAAAGTGTTTTTAATGTAGTCAAATTTTAAGAATGCAAAACATTTTGAAGCAGAATTTTTAATAAGCATGTTTTTCATACTTTTTTCATTTTTTTGTATCAATTTAGGTCAAAATAAGTGAAAAATATTATATTTAGCATTTTAATTATTTATGGTTCTGAAATGCATCATGAAGTACCGGTGTTTTTTTCTGCGGTAAAGGTAAAACGTTCTAAAAACGGCTCACTTCCAAGCAATAATTATTCAAATTTGTTCATGTTTACAATTATTCACTTATAAGAGACAGAATTATTTATAATTGAATTATTTTTAAATTTCAAAAAACCAATAGTATATGAGTTTTTTAATGAATGAAGCCGAAATTTGTTTATTACTTTTTTTAGTGCATTATATTTTAGTTCAAATATAATTGTGATAATCTAACAGCTTTTTAGTAACTTTTAAACTTTTTTTTATAATTAAAAAATATTATAATATATTTTTGCTTGTGATTAGAGCGTCAGATTACATATATATAATTGACACCGGTGTCCCATCTGCGTCAAAGTGCTGGAAATATTTACAACATTAAAATATGCATAATATAACACTTTTAATTTGTGTTTTTTCCAAATGCCTTTTGTTACCAATTTCAAGAGATTCAATTTTTGTTTACGGCTTAAAATTCCTAATACTTAAGTTTATATCTAAGTAAAAATTTCGATTTCATTAAAAAAAAAAAATTCTGACCATGTTTTAGATATTTTAATTTCATTTAACTCCAACAACATCCTCAAAAATAACGTAGTGTTCCTCTGTCGTTGAACAGTCGACCCAATTGTTTTGAGTTTACGACTACCAATGTTCAAATCCGTAGCTTTGTAATTTTTAACCCAATCCAGAAGATGAGGAAGCTCCTGTATCAAGTATTGGGAAAAATTTGCCTTCGTAGAAGACTTTTTGATGGAAATAACCCATATTTGCGTTACATGGTGAGGGAAACCACGACAATGGCCAACCTAATGGGAAGGGGACTCTAACCCATGATCGGTCTACCACTGAGGATATTTTGCATCAGCACTGAGGTCGGTGCATGACGGATGCGGAATTCGTTTTGACCACCAATAGCCCATTGTGCAGCTCTAGTGAGACGCAAATAAAATGCCTACCTACCAACCGAAAGTCTGCAAATTTTAAGTTATAATTCTCTTTTAAAATATTTTGTCAAATCCAGAGCTGTTCTCTGTACAGTCAATTTTTTTAAATATTATGCTTAATTCTTACTTTAATACAAACTTTCGTTTTTGAAAAAAAAATAATGGAAATATATTTATTTTTACCTGTATAAAATAAAAACAAATGTCAGCAAAGCTGAGGCTCGAGCGAGAAATACAGATTGAAGTTTTATTCATGCTTTGTTTTTATATCGATCTTCTATTTTATCCTCTTCAGCTTAAAGCTCTCTCTCCTGTTTTTTAAAAAAACATGTATTTCATGAAAATATATAGACCAAAAAATATAATTTAAAAAAAAATTGACCTTTTGTTAACAAACAGCTATCAGAACAATCTCTAGAATTAGCCAAGATAAAAAGAATTTTCTTAAAAAAGTTCAAATCTTTTTGCTACAGAATTTTTTCAAAGGGCAAAATTTATGGACAGGAGAAGATAAATGAAGAGTGCTACCTAGACTTTTTTCTCGATTTACACAACAGTAAATAAAAGTAACCTTGTCTCTTTTATCCTATTTTCCAATACATGATTTTTTTTTATCAAGGTTTTTTACATCATCCGTAACTTGAGAGATTTATTGCTTTTTTCATCAAGTTACTCCAAGGATTTACTGTTTATGCGAAATATAAAAAGCTTCAAATCTCATTTAGTTTGAGATCTATATTTATATTTTCTCTCATTTGATTTATGCCGATCAAATCTACCTAAGATTGAAAAGAAGATAAAATTAGATGGAACACAGGGATGCCCACTGCTCCGGTTTCTGAAAAAGTTTTAATATATTGGTAGCTAGTGAAATAGTAAACCTTGTAGAATAATGATAATTACGCTTACTCTTAAACAGTGTTGCCACTAGATAACTGTAATAAAATTACATTTCATGTGATACTTTGAATTTTTGTTATGTAGTGGTGAAATAATTTCTTAAAATTAAATATACTCAACTAAAAATAACTTTAATTTCGTTGCAGCTCGAAAAATAATTTTTTTACTGAGCGGAGCAAGTTGTCATCACTGTGGCTGTGGTGAACAGAATAGTGTGTGAAACTACTATAACCAAAATCTACAACTACAAAGGAATTTCCGTGGCTTCAGAAAACATTTTTCCTACTAGTGGCAAATGATATGTATTAATATTTTAATAAAATAAACTAAAAATTTTTTTATTTTGTCCAATATTACTTATTAGCAATTTTAACAGATATGGGTGATTCTCACGAAACATGACAATTCACTGTCCCTTGCACCAAGATCTAATACTATAATATTAAAGAAACTGTTTTAAAAGAAAATTAATAAATAGCATTGCTGATAGCATTTCAAAATGACTTTGCACTAGCATTGACTGTTTTGTACAGTTAAAAAATTTAATTGAATATCAAAATGTCATTTTCCTGGCATGTCCCAAACAATGTTTCCAATAATAATTAGCTTCAAAACTTCCCATAAATTTTTCAATATCTAATTTTTTTTTATCTCAACCAGTGTAAGCATCTCTAGAATACACGCAGAGGGTATTATTTACAAAAACTTCGTTTAAATTAATTTTTTCTGGTGATAATTTGTTTGTCTCAAGAAAATCTGTCATTTTCCTGGCTACTTTTATTTAGTGGTTTATAACCAAAATAGATAGAGCCAGCAATCAATATCTTATGTTAATAGATTGATTAGATACCCTCCTATATGAACATGTCTTGTTGCATGAATAAAGAACCAATTTTTCTGGGTCAAAATCTATTTCAAAAATTTTTTCATGGTGAGTAGGTTTTTGTGTTGTCATTTTCCTGTCTTCTTGAAATCATTAATAACATAAACTACATAGATTTATCTGAGTTATTTTAAGAAATCCTGTTGTTTTTTGCAGAATAAGCGTCTTAGGCAAAAATATTAAATTAAAATAAAGTTATATGCTATAAAATGGCGAATTTGTCATTATCCTGACTGTCATTTTCTTGGCTTATGAATGCCAGGACATTGAAGTGTTTCCAGAAATTTTTTTAAGCTGCTAATACTGTAAGGAGGGAAAACGTTAACCTAATACCAAGTTTATGTATGATTGTAATATGCTTGAATGTAATCAAAGTTATTTATTTATTTAATGATTGATTATTATAAAATTTTTTATTCTGTACTTATCAGCAACAAATTTTTTTTTAATTCTTTCTACAGTGGACAAAAAGAATTAATTTAAGCAATTTATGGTCCATCTAACATAAAGGTTTAAGTTAAGTTACTCATTATTAACTTAAAATGACTGTTTTTGAAACTTCCAAGCTAATATGTCATTTTCCTGGTATTCAAGATTTGGTGAATTTCTATTTTATTTTTTTTCTCGAACAAATATCAATAAACTACACTGCTGTATGTAAGATATTAATAAGTGTAACCAAAGAAGTATACAAAAAAAATGTTAGATTATTTTGAAGACTTTAAATTTTAAGAAATTTTTTGGTCCGAATTGTCATGTTTCGTGAGAATCACCCATATACCGACCTGCCAACTACTACGCTATGTATTAATATTTTATAAGCGTCGTTGAACAACCGACCTAATTTTACTACTAATGTTCGACTCAGTAGCCTTGAAATTTTGAACCTAATACTGGAGACAAGGGAACTCCTGGATCAAGTATTTAGAAAAAATTTGCCTTTGTGAAGCACTTTTTGATGGAAGTAACCCGCATTTGCGTAGCATGGGGAGGAAAACCACGAAAAACTCCCTCTGTTAGCCTCACGGCAAGAGAAGTCTGACCCATAATCCGTCTGCCAATACCATACTACCATATCCGTCTACCAATAAATAAACTATGTCAGCACTGTGGTCGGTGCAATCCGGATGCGGAATTCGTATCGAACTGCCATCGCTGGGATTCGAACCCGATTCACCTCATTTGGAAGGTGAACGCACTATCCCCTGAGCCATTACGACTATTGCTACGCTTTCTGTTAAATATTTAATAGAGTGGTTGACACATTTAAAAACCTATGAATTTTTAGTAATTTTGCCAACATTTTAACAGGCTCGACAATAAAGAGTTATCATCATCATCATCATCGAAATATATCTGAGCTCCTAGGGCCGTTAGCGGCCTTTTTCCCTCAATAAATAGTTGCATACCCTCCAACTGCTACGGAATTTCCGTAGTTTCAGAAATCTTCTTTTCAGACGGTAGCAAAATTAATGTCTTAATATTTAAAAAAAATTAATTTTAGCGTAACTTGTCCACTATTACTTATAAAAGTGCAGGCCATATGGCTAGATTCTTAAGTTCTGATAAAAGTTTTATGAGAGATCCATTAGCTTTAAAAATTTCTACTTCGGTTCGCTACCACTAGAAAGAATTATTTCCAAAATCTTCATAAGTTAAAGGGTATGTAGTTGGAATAAAGTGGTATTGCTTATGAACTTTAAAATCTTTTATGTATAGTGGTGTAGAAAATAAGTTTAAAGGAATAAAAAAATGATATACTTTAGAACATTTACCTAGCAACCACTAGAATAAAGTCTTACAAAAAGCGTAGAAAGTTGGCAGCATTGGATATATGAAAGGTCTGAAAAACAGTTCAAGTTAAGATTAAAGTTTCATAACTATTATAAATGTTTTAATAATTTCTGCTTTAGTTCATTACCACTGAAAAAAATGCTTTGTAAAAATTTAAAATGTTAAAGGATATGGTTGTTATACTGCCTTAATATTTTGGTTTTCGAAAGTTTAACTTGGTTCGTCGGTTTTATGTAGCGCATGTTTAGTGGCTGAAGTGTTTTTGTTCGTTTTTGCAAAAAGTGTCGAATTTTTTTTATGTTTTAGAACTATGCTCTCACATATGGCTCCTAACGAATCTCGGTTTTTATTACCTCTCCAGGGCTGCCAACTTTCCATGCTTTTTGTAAAACTTTATTCTAGTAGTAGCTATGGCTCTGTTTTTCTTCATTATTTTTTTTCATTTAAACTTGTTTTACTCACCACTATATAAAAATGATTTATAAGTTCATATCAATGTCATTTTGCTTCAGTTCTTCCGTGGTAAGGCTTTTAAAGTGTTGGTAAAAGTGCCAAAAAATTCTGAAAGCTATGGTTTTAAAATGTCTACTACTCCATAAAGTATTTTGCAAAAAGCGTAGCAGTTGGCAGGCCTGCCTCTCTGCGGTGAAAAGAAAATAACTGCCGTAATCGCTGTGTTCCTGAAAACTTCACACTGTGCGGATTTCATTCGGTTAACCCTTTCCGATGCAATGTAGCTAATCTTTCAACACTAATTCAACAAATGTTACATGCCAGTAGAAATGTGAAACTGAGTTTTTTTAATAAAATGTTTAGCATCCACTAGTTATTTTATAACAAACAACTGAAGTATGTTGTCTCATTTACATAGACGCCAACTTGCTCCGGACAGCGGATAAATATTCTGGAGAGGTAGTCTTTTTAATTTCGGCGTTTGATTTAGTGAATTCGATTTAAAGGGTTTTTACTCACTACTACTTCTAAATAATTCGAAAGCTTAATGATATACCACTTTGTTGCAGCTCAGCCGTGTTGAGCCTTTTGAAAAGTTGGCAAATTAACAGGTACGGTACTTTATTTAGATAGCTCTAGAGCTGCACAATGGGCTGTTGGCGGCGGTCTGAGAAACATACCTTCGGATATTACGGAGGCAACATAGATATATCACATCCCGTTTCAGAGGGAGGACACACTACATGTTTTGCATTTACACACTATATATTTATCCGCAGATCGTAATTTTGACGTGACGCAGAGCACGATCAATATCCAATTCAGTACCCCCAGAGGTATTGATTTGTTAAGGGAACGTGGAGGACTTTAAGACCCCGACAGATTTAGCATGCAACAGTCACCATTTTGACACATCGAATTTTCGACCGGCGGCGATCGTAATCATGACCATTCGGACATGGGTTCAGCACCCTACCAGCCGGGCTATCTCGACCCTCAAAATTAACCGAAAATCTGCAAATTTTCGTTTGTAACTCTCTAACGTTTTTTGAAATATTTTGCTGAATTCGGAGCAGTTGGCATCTTCGCACTTAGAATGCCCTGTATAGGGTCGCATTTGCTAATGTCGTGCTTGACTAAAATTTACAATTTGCTGTCCTAGAAAGGGTTAACGCACAGTGATGTAGCTACAAAAATTTCAACTTGCTTCGCTTTGTAGGTGAATTTTTTTTTTGTGGTAACAAAATTTATTTTTCGTCGTACTCTTAAAGAGTGGGCTGAATAATCCATATTTTATATGTTTTACCATTTAATAGGGCACCAGTTCACTAAAAACTTTGTAGAAAGCGGAGCAGTTGGCATTCCTGCGTATGATTCTCAGGTTAATTAAATATATTTTGCCTATCAACACAAGTAATCTAAAAGTTCATATAAAATGCCATTTTGTTACAGTTATCTTGTGGTGAGTCTTTTAAAGTGTTTAATATTCAATACAATTTGTAATTTTTAAAATTTTTACTGCGTTTTAAAATTTTTGCAGAAATCAGACCAGTTGTCATCCATGTAGTTGGAGCAGCGGTTCCCAATTTTTCTGGCTGTGGAACTCTAAATGATTGACTTAACCCTAAATGAAAAGCGAGTCTTAATAAATAAATTTAAATAGCAATTGTGAATATATTAATAAATGAAAGACTATCAATTGTTTAAAAAATATGTAATGATCTAAATTTTGTTATTCATTTTTGAAACATTTATTGAATGAAAGATAAAGGGAAATTTTTCCATCATAATCGTTTTATCAATATTGATCTTAAAATTGAGTTTGATGTTAAATATTTAAATTGGCAGTAATGCATTTAATGTAGTTCTCAATTTGAATTTAGAGCATGCATAAACTGAAAGCGAATGAGCTGAAATATGGTTTCAAAATAGGACAAAAATAAACGTTGAGACTGGTTATCTGAGAAACATATTTCTTCATCTTTGAATTTGATCAGTTTTATTACCCTACGGATTTGAACATTAGAAGACGTAAACCCGAAATTGGTTCTAATGTTCAAATCCGTTGTAATTTGTTGTTCCGTTGTATATATATATATATATATATATATATATATATATATATATATATATATATATATATATGTAATACAAAAATTAAATACTTTTGTATTAATAAAAGCATTAAACTTCATTCTTTTTCATAAAATATCTTTGGTAAAGGATAAGGGTAGAAATTCTATTTTGGGACTTCAAGGCTAAAAGCATGCCAATGAATAATAATTAGATTTATATATCAAAAGAGAAGTTATTTTAAGATCTTTCACTTCCATATAAGGAATGATTAAACGATTTTCTATGAGTAATAAATAATTTTGATGAGGCGTCAGAATACACAAGGAAGGCAATATGACTGGCCTCTTCACAACTTTTAATCATCCTATAAAACGCAGGAGCAATGTTTTTGCGTGGCTTTTTGGTGTATAATGTTTACCAACTAAACTCCGTCGGATCTGACTGAAACTGCTATTTCACCATCGTTTAGTAAAATAAAAGATTATGCTGAAACTAGACTCGTTAATCATGCTGTTTTGACTCATAATTTACTAAAAAATATCGGTGTGTATCCACCGTTATTTCAATATATATATATATATATATATATATATATATATATATATATATATATATATATATATATATATATATATATATATATATATATATATATATATATATATATATATATATATATATATATATATATATATATATATATATATATATATATATGTTAGATCTATCTACTTGTGGTGCAGCCTGGTGACGCTTGAGGCTAAATGATCTACAACTTTGGTTAGTCCCTTGTAATGACTTCAAGAGATTCCTTGCGTGTGTTGCAGTCGAATCGCAGCTCAAGAGAGCGGAGATTGTTCAGACGCTTAAAATGCTCAAGCCCTTTTCTGTATGCTCTGTGACCTTCAAGCGGAGATGGATGCCCATCACTTTACCCGGCACTAAAGGACATCTCTTTGTGTTACTGGCGCGCAAGAGACTTATTGGGTTCATAGTCTTTTCTATATATATAGGGGAGAGTCGAGTAGCACCGCCCAGCCGGTACCCCCGCCCACAGTCAATTTCATGTGTATAGAATATTTTTTCAAGTCAATGGGCCATCGGACATTAATTGTTATATTAAAAAAAGATTATTTTCAAAGTTTCAAGTATTTATGCAGCTGGTAACATGGTAAGCAATAGTTTTGAAAATATGTTGAATACAGAAGTCATGAAATTAAGAAAAATTGATTGAATGTTTCGATTAAACTTCATTTTAATACTAAAAAAATTATTTTTTTTATACATACAGCATTAAAGTATGTAGTCTTAAGTTTAATTTGCACAAAGAAAGAAGTTTGTATGTAAAAAATTGTTCTAGTAATTACAAATTATAAAAAAATTGGATTTCGGGTAGCCCCGCCCAGTTGCAAAAATTGTGTTTTTTGGCTATTTTTTCAGGTGTAAATGAGAATGACCAATGTATTGACAATAGATAAACCTTATTTATCATTTTTATCACAAAATTATCTTATTTATTACATATTTATATACTTTTAGTGAATTCTATCATTTAATAACAACAAATGTCATACCTTTTATCATTATTAATGTATATTAATATATTATAATATTAATATATATTTATATTAAATATTTAATGAAAATAATTTAATTTAAGTAACAATAATTAATAACAATAGTTGTTTTTCAATATAAACTTATTTGGTTGATCTCTTCTTATAAACATAATATAAAATACTTCTTATAAAATTACAAATTCACTTTGTATTTTGATTGCATTCAAATGCTTCTGTAGATTGATTCGTTAACAAATGAGTGAAAATAAATAAGTAAGCAAATAGCTTATCATAATATTTATGATTTCTTGATATTAAATTTAATTTGGATATATCAATTACCAATATGTTTTAATATTATATGAAACATAAATTTATCTATTTAAAAATGCAAAATTTATATATTTAAAAATGCAAATTAAATATTTTTAAAATGTAATTGATATATCCTAATTAAATTTAATATCAAGAAATCATAAATATTATGATAAGCTATTTGCTTACTTATTTGTGAACGAATCAATCTACAGAAGCATTTGAATGCAATTAAAATACTAAGTGAATTTGTAATTTTATAAAAAGTATTTTATATTAAGTTTATAAGAAGAGATCAACCAAATAAGTTTATATAGAAAAACAACTATTGTTATTAATTATTGTTACTTAAATTAAATTATTTTCGTTAAATATTTAATATAAATATATATTAATATTATAATATATTAATATACATTAATAATGATAAAAAGTATGACATTTGTTGTTATTAAATGATAGAATTCACTAAAAGTATATAAATATGTAATAAATAAAATAATTTTGTGATAAAAATGATAAATGAGGTTTATCTATTGTCGATACATTGGTCATTCTCATTTACACCTGAAAAAATAGCCAAAAAACCCAATTTTTGTAACTGGGCGGGGCTACCCGACACATCTTGAAAGGAGCTAAAAAACATGTTTTTTTAAATTTCTATTTTTTTAAGTTAAACTATTCTTTTTTTGGTTTATTCTTTTTGCATTATTTAACTAGATGGTAAAACAATAGAAACATACAAAAATATTGATTATTACTCAATATTATACAGAAATATAAGCAATACTCCTTAAGTGAGCGGGGCTACCCGACTCTCCCCTAATTATTAGAATTACCTATTTTAATGCAACTGTTACTACTTGTAGTAGTATGATCGTAAAATATAAGCTATTCAGATAAATTGTCATTATTTATTGGGACTCATAAATGCAATGCCGAGCACGGTAGTTCATGTCGACTTTTAAGACTCCAAAAATTGATTAGTAGAATCTTACAGAAAATATAGCAACTACCAGCTCTCAATTATAGCACAAATGTCAGCACAGTACAAGTATGCAGTACGCAGATTAGAATAATATTGCAGTTACCAAACAGACTAATGCTCTACTACTACTCTCTACGAGGCACATTCTTATTTATACAGGTTTGGCGATAAAGCTCCGGAACTTTCAACACGATTCTGGACAATTCTCGTATAACTCTGTAAATATTAGTCCTATTACATGGAATGTCAAATTTTCCAGAACTATCATTTTGTCGCTAAAACTTTCGCTAAGTATTGCTAAGATTTTCGCCATACCGAGTATTACATTAGAAATGCATAAGGTGTCATTTCTCTAAAAATGTAGATGTTTATTCTGTGTCCGACCGAGATATGTTGTCTCATAGCAAAATAATGTTCACAAAACTACACTCATATATAATAATTCGTAATAATATATGTGTGACTGCCTGTTACAACTATTAAAAAAAAATCTTGGTTGTATGTTTTTCGTAAAATTTTTAACAGTATCATTTGCTTTGCGTTCGACGCATAATCATTTCCTGATATTAATGCCGTACCCTGTAGAGATGATCTAAAATTTAATTTTCGTGCCGGCTGAACTGGCTTATTCTCAATTTAAAATATGATCTATATTAACTATTATGTATGTAAGGCATGCTCCTTGAACCATAAACATTGCATCATGTAATAAGCTGATGAAAAAACTGATGGAAGAGCGTAAATGTTAGCAGGTATTCTATAATCTTACAGATGAAGAACTAGATTGCATTGACAATATAAAAGATATAAAATTACAATTTTTTAAAATTAAAAATGATGGGTAAAATAATTTCAACATTATTATTATTAAAGTAGAAGCTCTTTTACTCCAATGCTTTTAAAATTCGGGAGCTAACTTTTCCCCCCTTCAGCTGAAACAAGTTGTTGAAGCAAAAACTTTCAAATGATTTAAAGTTTCATAATAATGGAACAAATGTCACAAAAACTAACGATGGAGTGGTAGATATGAGAAAAAACATTTTCCAAATTGCTTTTTTCTTTAACTATTTACTTCTATAAAGAACGTTAAATATAAATTATCAAACCGTTTTCTGATTCATTAAAAAAGAATGCTACTTCAATACTTGTTGAAGCACGAAGGAAAAAAAAAGCGGGAATATTTTATTTCGTAATTACTTTTAAAGATCACAAAATTATACTTAATATTCAACTACTTTTAAAAATGACACAAAAACCTGTTTAGCCATACACACATAATTACTAACAAAAGCTCCGCATCGATAAATTTTTAAGCAGTGTTTTTTCGTTTAAAAAAACATTGATTGATGAGGGCTTGAAAGAGGTAATTTCATTTTAGTTAAGAGAACTTCGCTGAAAAGATTTGTAAAAAAAATGCAAATATTTTTTTTCAATGAGTTTAGTATTATGTCATAATTTTTTTCCTTCAATATTAAGACATAATTTTGAAAGAAAAAAAAAATAATTTTAACAAGCATGAAACTTTAAAGTAACTTTAATGATTTAAATACAATGTTGCTTTTTCTTTTAAACCACTCAACTATGACTTGTAATTTTAAAGGATTATTATAATATTTTAAATGGAGGCTCTTTATACGGTGTTCTATTAGAATTGAAAGTTAGAAACTCCAAATTCTGCTACTAGATTGTTGATAAAGTGGTAGTTGTCAGCTCTTTTTCCAAATAGTTTCTTCTTGATAACTGTTTAGTTTAATAAAAAACGTTAAAAAATAAACTATTAAATCACTTTCTGTTTTAATTTTTTAAACATATATGTATGTGACCGGCAAAGTATGAAATGCCGGCATTATATACACTGGTGTGCAAAACTTAAGCAAAAAGTGGTTTTTCGGCCACAGTTCCCCAACAAAGTATAAGATAGCCATGAAATTGCAGTATAATATTCACGTAATTCAGTAGAAAGATTATTTGTACGCAAATTTTAGAAATAAAACGTCGTAGGTGATGTAAGTGTACGTAAACCTTGTGGGTCGGCGCGAGCAGGTCAAAGCTGTGATAAAAGGATGAAGAGCACCGTAGTTAAAGACATTCGCTGCAAGTGATTTGTTTTGTGAAACATGTGTACAAGAAATCATTTAAACGACTTTACTCGGGGAAGAATGATTGGGAAGCTTGAGGAGGGGCGTAGTGTGACCAGTGTCGCCGAAGAGTTCGGGATCAACAAAAGTGTTGGTTCTCGATCTTGGAATGCCTTTAAAACTACTGGTGCAGCTGTTCGGAAGGTTGGTGGTGGTCGTCCAAGGAAAACAACACCAATAGATGACCGTTACATTGTCCTCCAGGCGAAAAGAAACCGTTTTCAGTCAGCGAGCGCCATATCTCAGCAACTGTGCACAGCCGCAGGACGACAAGTATCAAGATTTACAGTGCCCAGATGCCTCCAAAAAGGTGGCTTACTTGCTAGACGTCCTGAACGCTGCAGACCTTTGAAAGGTAGCCATCGGTGGCACCGTTTAGAGTGGTGCAGAGAACACGAAACTTGGACACCTCATCAATGGAGTCGAGTCCTCTTCACAGATGATTGATGATCGTTTTAGTGCTACAAGCTATTCTCAACGTCAGTTGATCTGGAGAGAGGCTGGAGCTCGATTTCATCCCAATAACATCGCGGAAAGAGATCATTACGGTGGTCCTGGAGTTGTCGACTGGGGTGGCATTATGTTGAACAGGCGGACTGAGCTTCAGATCTTCGACCGAGGTTCTGTAACTGGAGACCGCTACTGCAATGAGGTAATCCTACCCCATGTGCGTCTGTTCCGAGGGGCCATTGGACCAGACTTCATTTTTATGGATGGCAATGTCCGGCCACACCGTACTGCTAATGTTCAAGAGCTAATGGAAAGGGAAGATATCACACGAATGGATTGGCCAGCTTACTCTCCATATCTAAATCCCATAGAACATGTGTGGGATGCATTAGGGAGACGTCTTGCGACACGACAGTATCCTCCTGGTAACACCCATCAGCTGAAAGATGCGTTAAAGGAGGAATGGAGACGTTTATCCCAAGAACTTCTGGATAATCTGGTGCTTAGCATGGAGAGACGATGCCAAGCAACAATTGCAGTAAGGGGAGGGCATATCCCATACTAGGCAACATCTGCCAGTTGTACTTACGCTTCTTCAGGCAATCATGTGTAACGCCACTATATGTCAAATAAAGCCTTTCTTTGTTCATACCCTACTTTAAGCTTTATATTCATTTCTGCGCCATTATTCTTTTACCATCGTTTAAGTACAAAATAATGTACATCATATTCAAATTTCATGTCAATCGGATGATTTCTTGCAGAGTTATGACAAAAAACGCAATTCTTGCTTAAGTTTTGCACACCAGTGTATAATGCCTGACGTTTTTAGGCAAAGTACGAGTATGAAATAAACGCCCTGATGAGGTTATTATGTAAATGATGTGCATGTTACTGTGAATGACCGAAATCGGTGGTTGTTGACTTTCCCCTGTGAATGTTGACAATCACATAGTCGCTGTGGTGAATGTCCGAAATATTTATTACATCCGATTTGATATGAATTTATTCGTGGATATAGTTACATTTATTCGATATTTTAATACTTACTGACGATAGATTAGAAGAAACATCAGTGCTTGGAGTATCGGGCAAATGTATACCGGGCAATGTTTTTTTGAGGTCAAGGGCGACTGCCCGGTATACATTTGCCCGGTATACCCTACACTGATATTTTTTTAAGGTCAAGTATCATCGCCATTAACCTTATCAGGACGTTTATTTCATACTTTGCCTAAATAGCATCCGGTATTATATATAATGCATAGGTAATGCGTGAAATATAAATCATTTCATACTTTATTGGCTAGTTTTAGGCATTATATATGATGCTGGATTTCATAGTTTGTCGGTAACATATGTGCAAACACAAACCAAAAAATTGCTTTATCATTGCTTTTAAAAAACATAAACTTATGCGTATAAACATCCAGTGTTGAATAAGACACAAAAACCTACTTAACAAAACTTAACCTGTAACTACAAAAACGTATTATACGATAAATTTTCAAGTTGTGTCTTTTCCTTTAAAACATTGGTTGATGAGATCTTAAATGATGCAATTTCATTTTAGTAAAAGAGAGAATTGCTGAATAGACTCGTTAAAAAATGCAAGTAACTTTTTCAATTAGTCGGACTATTATGTTATTTTTTTTTAAGATTAGGACACAAATTTCAAATTATAAAAACACTCATTTTCACAAGAATATAATTTTTTAGTATCTTTAATTATTTAAATACAATTTAACAATTATTCTAAACCCCTCGAGGGCCACTTACAATTTTAGAAGATTATTATTTGCACTTAAAATGAAGTCTGGACACCATTCTTTTATTTTTATTTATTCAATTTACTAAAAATTGACTATTCAGAGCCGTGGTGGCTCATTAGGGTATATAGCACTTTCCTACCATTGAGAGGATCCGGGTTTGATTCTCAGCGATGGCTAGTCGAAACGAATTTCTCATTGGGAGAGCGATCATGAGCATATATGGCAACGTTACTTTTAATAAGTAACGAGTAAAAGTACAAGTATTTTAAAAAAAAGTAACGAGTAAAAAGTAAAAAGTTCTTATTTTAAAAAGTAACGAGTAAAAAGTACAAGTAAAAGTTCAAGTACTAAACAAAAAAAGTAACGACTTAAAAGTACATTTCTAGGAAATCGAAAATTCAAAGTAACCTAAAATTTTATTGAATAATATTCTTATGTTCTTTAATGTTTTTGAAAAATTGTTGTTATTTATTTAATTATTTTTAATTTTGAAAGCTATGGACATTAATTTATTTTTAAATTCGAAAGAATATTATGATATAATTTTATAATATAATCGTATAATATAATTTTAAAATCAAATATAATTTTAGTATCAAACTTTTTATGGATTTGTACGAAAAAGAAATTTTATCTATTGATTTTAATTTTAATCTATTATTTTTATTTATTTAAATTACCATTGATTTAAAATTATTTTACTCTTTAGAAACGCGTTTTAAAAGCACAAACATAAGCAAAGCAAACGCGGGGTTTCAGATAGCTTTGTGATCTTTGAGCTAGTAAAAAATAATTGAATGTGCAGTATAAGTTGAAACAGAAAGTATTTAAACACAAAGTTAGCTGTGAATGTATATATAATGCACATTAATTTTATAAATTAAAAAAAACATAAGCATTTATTTTTAAATTTAATTTCTTTTTTATTTCAGAAAGCTTACCGAGTTTTAAAAAAAAGTAACGATTTCATTCGATATTTCCTTTACAAATACTTGTACTTTTTCCCCAAAAAAGTAACGATTTCATTCGATATTTCCTTTACAAATACTTGTACTTTTTCCCTAAAAAAGTAACGAAAGTACAAGTAAAAGTACTAAATTTAAAAAGTAACGAAGTACAAGTAGAAGTACGTACTTTTTACTTGTACCGGCGGTACAAGTAACGAAAGTAAAAGTACTGCCATATATGATCATGAGTTAGAGTCCCTTTGCCGTCAGATTAATAATGAATAGTTTTTGTGATTTTCTTCTCCGTGTTACGCAATTGCGGGTTCGTTCCATCAAAAGGTCCTCCACGAAGGAAAATTTCTTCCAATACCTTGATCCAGGAGTTCCCTTCTATTCAGGATTGGGTTCAAAATTACTAGGCTATGGAATTGAACATTGTTAGTTGTAATCTCAGAATTGGGTCGGCTGTTCAACTTGGTTATAAAATAAAATTGACTATTTGAAGCCGTGATTGCTCAGGAGATAGAGAGTTCGTTTCCAAACCCGGGTTCGAATATCAGCGATGGCTGGTCGCTGCGAATTCTGCACCCTGCTCGCACTGACCACAGTGCCAACATTAAATATCCTCAGTGGAAGACGGATCATGGGTTAGAGTCCCTTTGCCGTCAGACTAACCTTGGGAAGATTTTATGATTTCCATGTGATGCTGTTGTTGTTGTTGTTGTTAATTTACGTCGCACTAGAGCTGCACAATGGGCTATTGGCGACTGTCTGGGAAACATCCCGGAGGATGATCCGAAGACATGCCATCACAATTTTGATCCTCTGCGGAGGGGATGGCACCCCCGCTTCGGTAGCCCGACGACCTACGCGCGAAGTCGAGCACTTTACGGTAGCACAGTTTAACGAGGACCAATAATGCAAATGTGATGCAAATGAGTATGTGATGCAAATGAGTATTATATCCATCAATATGTGTTTCACGGAGGCAAATTTCTCCCAATACTTGATCGATCCAGGAGTTCCCTTGCCTTTTGAATTGGATTCAAAATTACAAGGCTACGGAGTTGAACATAATCAGTAGGAGCATAATAGTAGTTGAACATCGGTGGGAACATAATCGGAATTGAACATAATCGTAAGTCCAAAATTGGTGGGCTGTTCAACGTTGGTTACACATAAAAAGAAAAAAAAAACACGAGAGACTCTGAAGATAATTTAAAAAAGTGTTGGCATTGAAGATCAGCCTAAAGTGTTAACGTCCACTGAAGAGACTGGCATACGCAAGCAAGATCGAAACAAAGATTGATCGAACTTTTAAAATAAAATAAAATTGACTGTACAAATTAATTAAAACTTTTCAATTAATTATTCAATTATAAAAGTTAGATATATGAAAGTAGTAATATCATTATTTGTAAGTTCAGCCTGTCAGGAAAAAACGTTCGCTTGATATTCATATGGGCCCTGAATCCTTTTAAAGAAATATTTTGCTTGTTTCATTTTTTTAGTTCAACAGCTTACTTCTGACCAAAACATAAAAGTGTTATCATCTTAAAATAATACAGGAAAAAAGTATATACTACTACTCCACGGGGCTGAAAAATTATATGTATGAAGAAAACTTATGTGTATATAAAAAAGCAAGAGCTAGAGGGAAAATAATTTGATTCCAAAGCTGTCGGTTGTTATATTTTCTAGTTGAAATTCTTTGTAGCTGTAGCGATATAACGATTGATTTTATTTTAGAAGAGAGGAATTGGTTTAACTGTGCAAACACTTCTTATTTTGAAAAAATATTGACCCTGGAGCTTGGACTTACTAAACTTTTGAGTCATAATCTATATCTATATCTATCTATCTATCTATGTCTTCAATTAACATGGTTATATCCGCAAAAAAGAGTGCTTTTTAAAATTGTATTAATGTAACCAAAGCAAAGTATATCCACGCAATAGCGAGAGGAGGACCAAAAAAAAAATAAAGCAAATTAAGCAAAAAATTCAAAATAAAACATACAGAGCAAAAAATATAAAATATAACATATAAATTAAAAAATAGAATATAAAAATTCAAGAAAAATGCAGAATAAAGCACTTAATGTAACATATAATGCGAGCAGCAAATTCAAATGTCTTTGCTCTTACTGGGCATTCTGCAAAAATGAATTAAAATACCTTCGTAACAAGTTTGTCAGATTACAAAAGTTGAAGTCCCGCAGTGGACTGATCGTTAAGACACGGTTCCCAGCAGATCACCGAAGTCAAGCATCACTGGCTACGGTCAGTGTGCTGGTGGGCTACCACTTGGATCAGTCTGCGTAGGGACCGAGGGTGTGCGGTATTGGTCCTCGTTAAACTGTGCTACTGTAAAGTGCTCGACTTCGCGCGCAGGTCGTCGGGCTACCGAAGCGGGGGTGCCATCCCTTCCGCAGAGGATCAAAATTGTGATGGCATGTCTTCGGATCATCCTCCGGGATGCTTCCCAGACCGTCGCCAATAGCCCATTGTGCAGCTCTAGTGCGACGTAAAGTAACAACAACAACAACAACAACAAAAGTTGAAAATAAAAGTGTAAATAGGGGATAGTGGGATGCATTTTACGGCGTGTTCTTACTGAAGAACTTACTTCTCACTTAAAATAAATATCTTACAAATTAAATCTCTCAGAAAAGTCTGGAAGAACTGGCAGCTATTATTTATATAAATAGAGATGAAAATTTCAATGATAGTGATAAAAGTTAAAATAAACAGTAATAAAAAGTTTATAAATAAGAATAGTTCGAGCTTATTTAATTCCTCCTGAAATTCAACTATAACAAAATGATTTTACTACCAGTTTCCTTCTCGTCTCAGTTTGAGGTCTGCCACTCTAGAAAAGTTTCGTGACCTTTATAACCTGAAATTAATTTTGCCTTAATATACTTTGGAGGTAAAATTTCTAATTCTTTCAAGTTTACGCTGAATGCGGCAATAACTGATTCGTTAGTGTTGATAGTCTATAAATTTTAAAACGAAAATTAATGATATTAGAAATAAGTTGGCAAACAGGGAATAAGAAGAAGACACTTTAGTAACACAGAGATGCTAACTTGCTCCGCTTTGTAAACATATATTTTCTAGTAGTAACGAAATTTTATTTATTTTTAGTTCAGCATTTTTCGTTTTAAGTAATTTTTCCACTACTACATATCGCTAATTCAAAGTACCATACGACATGCAACTTCAATGCAGTTTTCTCGTAGTAATACTGTTAGAAAGTAGGCACAAATATTCTTATTCTACAAGTTTTACTATTTAATTCGCTGCCAATTTATTAAGACTTTAGAAGAAGGAGTAGTTGGCGTCCCTGCACAATATGCTAATTTTAAAATCTGTCCTAAGCATTGAAAAAAAAAGAAAAAGAAAAGTTATATGTATTAAGGACCAGTGTCAATTCTCTGCGTACAGTAGGGGAAAGTGGGGTCAATTGTAACAGGGGACGATTGTAACAGAGCAAAAATTTCGAGTGTCGGGTTCTAGATTTGATTCCTAGGTGGCGCACAAGGTGTATTTAATAAATCTACATGTACACCCCTGCTGGCAACCATTTTTATGTACTTTTGAAAGAGTTACATCACAAAAGATATTTTCACGCTGCGTAAGTACTTTTTTTGGTATTAGAATATTATATTGTAACAAAGTAATTTTGTTTAAACAAACAAAAATTATTAACCGAATATGTAAGTGGACACCTTAATTAACATTTCAATAAAAAAAATTAGTTTTGTTAATTGGGTGGACGTGAAAGTCTCCTTAAATTATTTTATTACTTCAGCGTATATAAAAGTCTCTTCAATTTTTTTCTTCACTTTTATGGATATGACTCTGTTCAAATGATATTGTAACGTTGGTGGTGGATGTAAAATTCTTCTTCGAGATTTGTACATTTTCGCAAAATTTGAAATTCTTAAAAACGAAGCAGATATTAAGTTTTTTTACTTATTATTATTATTAACAATGTCATTAAGAAGGAAAAAAAGCTGTCATAATTTCTTATTTAACGTTTTCTCAAAACAGTGTTTAGACACGATAATTTCTGTATTTCACAACAGAATTCCTTAATTGTTTAACAACATGCATTACTATTAATGAAATTTCCCTTGCACATAAATGACAATGCTTTTACCTGTACTTCGTTACTTTTTTCTTTTAATACTTGCTTTTTCATTAGGGGAGAGTGGGGTCAATTGTAACAGGGTACGATAGTAACAGAGCAAACATTTCGATTGTCGGGTTCTAGATTTGGCTCCTAGGTAACGCACAAGGTGTATTTATAAATCTACATGTACACCCCTGCTGGCAACCAATTTTATGCACTTTTGAAAGAATTACATCACAAAAGATATTTGCACGCTACGTAAGTACTTTTTTTTGGTATTAGAAAAATTTATTTTGCAACAAGGTAATTTTGTTTAAACAAATAAAAATTATTAACCGAATATGTAAGTGGACACCTTAATTAACATTTAAAAAAAAAGATTAGTTTTGTTATTAACTAGCATTGTTTTTAACAAATGAAGCTGAAATGGCGTCTTGGGGACGATTGTAACAATAAGTAAAGGGACGATTGTAACAGCTGAAAATAAATAATCTTATATTTACAAACCATTACTTAACTCTTTAAGAACCACCAATAGTTTCCTATATCATTTATATTATGTTGCATGTGCATTATTTTATTTGTCACCTTTCACAGTATAAAATAAAATTTTTAACCCCTTAAAGTTAAAAGTTTAGCCCTTTGGGTCTCTGCTCATTATTATTTTTACTCCTAAAATATCACTACTATTTTGGTCAATAAAAAAATATATCACAACTATGATAATATGTATAATTAACTATGTTTTAGTTGAATTTATGAGCTGTTACAATTGATCCCGTAAGTGGGGACAATTGTAGCAAGTGCACGACTGTCAAAAATTGTTAATAACTAATATAATAACATTTAAAATAAGGCATTTATTTTGTTTTCTAGTAGAGGATAGTCTACTTTACTCGTTTGTGAATTAATACTAATAATATATTGGATTCTTTGTTAGTTAAAAATAGTTAAGTAAAAAATGCTACAATTGACCCCACTCTCCCCTACTTCGTAGCGTCAATACGAATTCAATATTATTTGTGCTTGAAAAATGTGTTAACTGAAATTGGTAGAGTTTAGTTTTTTTCCTCGAGCCTATCCACCAACAAACTGCAAAACTGATTAACACAGGGGATGCACATTTTGTGTCACATGCATACGAACATTTTATTTTGACTAATTCGGAATTTCAAATCTGAAATTAGTTTTACTCCTAAAGCTACAGATTATGAAAATGGCATTTTCAGTCCATTTTTCGCTAAAATGAACACGTTTAAAAGTGTTATATGTAACTGGAGTCACGTAAATCTTGCAACAAACTTCTAACAAGGGAAACTAGGGAAGTGTGACTCGCCAATTTTGAAATAAACTAGTGGGATGTATGCCTTATGAGGAACAATTTTAGGGGGAAACATTCGCTTCGGCCCATAGAAGGTCCTGTGAGAGATAAAAAATAATTCAATATACAGAAAAATCGGTATTTTATTACTTCAATGCAGTGCAGACTATTAGTTATTGTAATTGTCTCATACTCCAATTAATTTGTAATTAATTGGATAATTAATTAATTTGCTAATTAATAAATCAATCAGAAAATTAATTATTAATTAATTGTTAATTAATTATTAATTGATTTGCAATTACATACTCCAACTAATTTGAAAAGTTTTTTGAAAAAAAAACTTTAAAAATTTGATGTAATTTTTTTTTTTAAATTAACGTAACAGATTTTTCTGAAAAACTACAGATATATAAAATTTTCGAAATCAATTTCGATAATAAATATGCATTATATAGTACGTGAAAGTACCACGAAATTAATTGGAGTATGAGACAATTACAATAACTGATAGTCTGTATTGAAGTAATAAGATACCGATTTTTCTATATATTGAATTATTTTTTATCTCTCACAGGACCTTCTATGGGCCAAAACGAATGTTGCCCCCTAAAATTACTCCTCATAAGCAGGGCCGGATTAACTTATAGGCACACTAGGCACGTGCCTAGGGCCTACGAAATTCAGGGGCCTACGAAAAACTTGGGAGAAAAAAATTTGTTGACAAAAATAATTTAGCTTTAAAAGCAACAAGTGTATTTTGCACAAAATTATGAAGATACAAATAAAAATATAATATTTTTCGGTAATAAATTGTTTTGCAGAATCTTATGATCTAATATATTACTTTTTTGCGATTTTTGGACTCAACGAAATCTTGTATTATGCTGTCGAATTCCAAACTACGCAAAATGTCGGATTCAATAGACTTAAGTGCGAGCGATGCCAAACGATCTTGATTCATTGTTGAAAGCAAATAATTTTTTATCAATTTTAATCTGGAGAAAGATCTTTCTCCTTCTGCATTTGATCCAAGAATCGACAAATATATTCTTAATGCACTGTGAACGTTAGGAAAAGTATTCACAAGTTTATCTTTAATTTGAGCCTTCGATATTTCTTGTGCAGATTTATGTTCATACAAATTTGAAAATAGTAAAAATTCATTTACAAGGTTTTCCTCTAAATCGGATGAGTAAATTTTCACCAAATTTTGCTCAGATTCTGACAAATTTTTGTGAACAAGAAAACCGAAATTATCGTACAAATCGCTGTAAGCTTTACGCCTTTTAGTCATTTCTGAACTTAATACATCTAAAATGGCGTAATACGTTTCCATACGAAGAAAATTTCAGCATATATTTTGAAAAGAGGGGAGGAGTGGGGGAAGGAGGGGAGGGCCCATAAACGGCTGTGCCTAGGGCCTACGAAAGGTATAATCCGGCTCTGCTCATAAGGCACACATCCCACTAGTTCATTTCAAAATTGGCGAGTCACACTACCCTAGTTTCCCTTGTAAGAGAGTTGTTATTTATCGTCAGAATTAAAATTACATATAGTTTGTCTAAAATAAGAACTTCCCCAGACATTCGTCTGTTACGGTGACTATGGTAACGAGGTATGACTATTTCAAGTAGGGGTACGGGGTCACTGTTTCGGAGTGGTTCTGCTCTGGTCAGCGAGAGAAAGGGAATCTCGTTCTTCGTTCTATTGTGCTTGTCCTAGAGCAGGGGTGTCAAACTCAAAAGCTAACTTGGGCCAAATAAACAATGCTTAATTATAGGTGGGCCGCAATGTTCATAGAAACAAATATTTTTATTTTGAATTGTAATAAACATACATAAAGTTAAAATATTGTTTACGTCCTGATACTTGACATCTCTTTTCTGCTTTTATCTTTTCTATTTCGGGAGAAATTTTATTGGCCGAGACAACTTTCAAAATTGACCCTACGTGAGCGTTATTATAACGGTTTCGGACAGGAGATTTATTTCCATTCATAACAGAAAATAATTGCTTTCACTGATAAGTACTTCCAAACATGGAAATAGTTTCATACGTGAATTTTCGAGTATTTTCAAACCTTGCCGGTAAATATTCGTGAAATTCAGGCACGCCCACTTCAATGAATTTTGCCTTTAAATTTAAGTCGCACTGTATCTCAATCACTTCCATTTGCATATAACTGGGTACTGATTCCATATTTATTGAGAAAATCAAAGAAAACAAACAAAATTTGTATTCCAAAGAATTAAAATCTTTAAACGTTGTTTCAAATTGTGTTCTAAGATTTGAAATTTTTTTCTGCGTATTTTTGATACGATGCAGTATCCTCTAAACTAGATTTGTTCTTGTTGCACGTTGGGAAGTGCGTTAAATCTTCATTTTTCAATTGCCCTTCCCAAAGAAATAGTTTGCATTTGAATGCTTTAATTATGTCAAACATGTTCGTAATAATCTGATCCTTGCCTTGTAACAATAAATATAAATCGGATAAGTGTTTGGTTATATCAACCATAAAAGATAAATCTTGCAACCATATTTGATCGGAGAACAAGCTTGTATCTTGATTTATAGTTTGTAAAAACTTACATATTTTTTCTTTCAAATCCCAGAATTGATTGAGAATCTTGGAGCAAGATGACCAACTTATCTCGCTATAATAGGATAAACCTGATTATGTACTATCTAATTGATAGCTTAGTGTGAAACGGACTCCATTTCAGCCAATTAGAATTTTACATTTTCGCGCGGACAATTTAAAATGATCCGTATAGTTTAGAAATAAAGTATATTATAATTTTATATGCTGGTTTCGTTTCTATTTCACATTTCTATTTTATTTTTACTTTGCTTCGGATATATTGACTGGGCCACAAAAATGTTCATCTCGGGCCGCATGCGACCCGCGAGTTTGACACCCCAGTCCTAGAGTGAAGCTACCCTCCCTAAAATGAGCCATTCTCATTTCCATAGCACCAAACGACCTCAGACTTAGTGGCGGGAGTTCTTAGCTTTGACAAACTACAGAAACCCATGCCCGGAAATGTCGTAAGCAGCATGAGTATGACCTATTCAGAAGCACACGGAGAAATAGTTTGTGATAGAGCACCCGTATGACGACATTTGCAGGAGTGTTTTCCTATGCGATTTTAATCCTGATGATATGCCCTAACTCTTCTAGAAGTTTGCATATTTATACAACCCCCTGTAACATATAACGTTTTTAAGCTTGATCATTTCGAAAAAAAAGACTAAAAATGTCATTAAATTTTTTTTTTGTTTGTAGAAAGAAACCTATTTCAGATTTAATATAAACGATAAGATAACTAAGATTTGTTAAAAACTCTCAAGCGACAAATGAGATTTTTTCCCTTCTTTTTTCTAGAATTTCAAGAAAATTTGATTTTCTTATGTCTTAATTCTACGTACAAACATCGCGTCAACGTACAAACTACGAAACAGAACGTTGCTGTACAGCAGACATTTTCCTTCGAAATAATAACTCTGCAAATACGCCTGTTTAAGTTGCGATGTTGTGTCTTTAGTGATTTAACCTTCCCTTCGAAGTTTAAAAAAGAAATAGCATAAGGAAGAAAAAAAACTGAACTTTTATCAAAATAAAACAAGTTTCGACAGAATGGCAACATTAAGCAGCAACAGCTTAGGAAGACAAGTACATGGAATAGTAATAACAAAAAAAAACGCCATTCTCAGAAACTCAAAACAAATCCTCCGACATTTACAAGAGCTTACAAAGCTATTTTCACTGCTGCTAGCTTTAATGTCGGGGAAACGTTAACTTTTAAAATATACTTTTTTCAAGAACCTATCACATTAAAGCTATTATTTTTGAAGAAGAGACATATTTAGTGACCATGAAATGGTCTCGAGAAAAACAGGTGCAATATTTCTTTTGGACTGTTGCCCGTTGTCTTATCTTTCTCATTTTTGCCGCATTAAAAATTGCTATTCATAAACGCTCTCTTCTTTAGTGTTTTGCCGAAGAGTTTCTGACTAGAGATTTGAATAAATATTTTTCTGAATATTTTAGATACATTATTAAAAGTGAAAAAGTATTTCCTGAAAAAAAAAATTCTTTTAGATAAACACCACATTTTTAGCTCTTTGATCTAGCGAAGATTTATTTTTTATTAAATTAAATTGTATCAATAATTTTTGTTTTATTTAAATTTCGTTTCGAGTTTTTTTAAAAATTTCTTTCTGATTTTTTATAAACTTTTCTTGATTTCTATCTGACTGGATATTTGAATATATATTTTAGATACATTATTAAGAGTGAAAAAGTTTTTCCTTAAAAAAAAGAAAGAAAAGTTTTCTTGCAGATAAATGCCACATTTTTAGCTCTTTCATCTAGTGAAGATATTTTTTAATTAAATTAAATTATATCAATAACTTTCGTTTTATAATTTTTTTTTCTGCTGATATTTGTTTCTGACTAGATATTTGAATAAATATTTTCTTGAATATTCTAGATATATTATTAAGAGTGAAAAAGTATTTCCTTAAAAATAAGAAAGAAAAGTTTTCTTATAGATAAATACCACATTTTTAGCTCTTTCATCTAGTGAAGATATTTTTTAATTAAATTAAATTATATCAGTAACTTTAGTTTTTCTTAATTTCTTTTTGATATTTAAGAATTTTTTTAAATTTGTTTCTGGCTAGATATTTGAATCAATATTTTTCTGAATATTCTAGATATATTATTAAGAATGAAAAAGTATTTCCTAAAAAAAAAGAGAAAAGTTTTCTCATAGATAAATACCGCGTTCCTTCATTCAGCAAATATTTTATTAAATTAAATTATATCAATAATTTTAATTTTATTAAAAATATTTTTGATGAAGTATAGCTATAAATTAGGAAATCATTTCATATTTTCTAAGATTTAATCCTAATTTTATCAACCTCATATTAAAGCCTTTTTTGACTAACTAGTTCATTTTATTTTTTGAAACATGCACAACCTTAAAGTACAAGTATTGTGTTTTTTTTCAGATCTAGTTTAAATTTTAGAAATCTCGGTTCGGCAAGAATAAGCTGGAGATGTAATACCATCTATCGTAAAAAGACGATTAAGAAGCGTTGGTAGGGCATATACCAATAATCCTAAAATTGACCTTTTTCAATGTACCTTTTCTCAGCATCTAAGCAAGATATTGCCTCTGTTTTTTTCACAGAATATTTACATATGCATGTTTATATTGTGTTAACTGTTAACACATATCCTTGACAGGATTTTTTTAAAAAAAATATGAATTAAAAACTCGAATTTCTTTTTTGAAATTTCATCGTTTTTGAGAAAAAATCCTTAATAACTCAAAACGTATTCGTGTTAACGCTAAAACATTATCACAGCCTACAACTGATATTATCTAAAAGATCTCCAAACAGTCTCAAGGTGATATCATGAGTAGTTTCTTAGAAAAGGTACATCAGAAAAGGTCAGTTTTAGCATTATTGACATATGCCCTACCGGCTCCCCTTAAACATTAGATTAAAGGATAAAAAGAAGATAAAAGAAATCCAAGTGAGATGAAAGGTATCAACGTGAGATAAAGAAGATCATGTTCACCAAGCGCCAAAGTCGATTCTTCAATACGATTACCTCTTCGGGGAAAATGAAATGAACTATCTGAATGTCAGTTGTCTTCATACGGTGGATGGTGACTTTAAAGTAAAGTAGTGGATATGTGCTAATGGAGCAAACACCGGTATTTTAATAAGTGGATTAGGCCCACTATTTAAATAAGGCTTTCATACATAACTGTTTTTTTCCCCCATGTTGTTTAAGTTGACTTAAACCTCAAGGTTCTTGCCTCCTTATAGTACCCACGGATATCTTTCATACTTTATATTGCTCTGTTTTGAGCCAGGCCTAGTTTACAGCGCAGTTCAAATAATAAGTATTCTTAAAGTTTACCGGGATATATAGATTTTTGTTCTTGTGCAATTAAACTCGAACTTCAACTCTACCACGTTACTCAAACTTACACTGATTTTTGACAATTATAACTTATGCATTATGTTGAATTATTTGTTAATTGCTCAATAGGAAATTTTTTAAAAATTGAGCTATTACCATAGATTTTATCTTTCGTAAAATTAATTCTAAAAATGTCCTATTAAAAAATATAAAATGATTGTTGATTGTAATCACAGTGCATTTGAGGTAAAAAACGCAACTGCTAAATTAAGTTAATTTATGTCAAACCAAGTGCAAATGATAAGAAATCCATTATGTTTAATCATTATAAAGTTTGTTTGTAGACCTTAATTAAGCTTACTTTTATTCTATTAAATAATAGAATAAAAATTCTATTAAATAATAGAATAAAAATATTGATCAATAAACTTCAGATATACTAGACCGAAAGTACTTTTCGGAAGAAAGAATCTGCAGCGGATTCCTACAGCATGAAAGTGCTATGACTGGACATTCTCACTTTCCATATACTTGACTGAAGGTACTTTTCGAAAGAGGAAAAACATTAGTTCATTTTTTGAAACAGGTTGAAACACTGAATATTTTTAGAACAATAGATCAAACTTTTTGTTTCAGGGCTTGAAGTTCTGCTCTGATGAATCGAGTCAGTGGTTTACAAGGTTAGTACGTACCTTAAAAAATTTAAACAGTGGAGTCAATGACGCAAGAAAAATGCTACATTTGTAAGCTTTTACTTTAAAATTAAAAACCTATGATGCTACAACTACATTTACGCCTTTGGAAATATTAAACGTAGTGGTGAACACAGACGTATAAAAATGTATCTTATTTTCTCACTTTTGTTACCACTTTTTAACCGATTGATGCTTAGCAACAAAAGTGAACTTGATATTAAAAAAAAATTATGAAAGAAACGAGGTAACATGTTTCATTTTTCCCTATTAGATATCTTTATCTGTTAACTACCATTTTACCTTTAAAAATGCACTCCGTCAAGATTTCAAATTCAAATATAAGTATTATATTACTTAATATGTTATGGTACATAAAACTAGCTAGTTTCTTCAATTAAATCATAATAATGAAGCATTTAAATTACCAATTTTTTTATTTTTGAGGAAATGTGTCTTTTTAAAAGAACGCTGAACACAAGTAATATATGTTAATTTATGAATTGATTAAGGACACACACACTCCTCCTCTTTCTTTTTAAAATTTTTTTTAGAAAAAGACTAGTTGTAACTACAGTAAAGATATACATAAAAAGTCATCGAAGAAAGTAAATTGTTTCCGACACTTGATCGAGGGGATTTCTTGTCCTCTGGATGGATTAATATTATAGAGTGGCAGTCTTTCAATGTATGATTCTTGGTTTATTAAATCTAATCTATAGGGTGTATACTCACCACTTCTTCTTATTCAAAGGTTTATGTGATACGCGACCTAGTTGCAGATGAGCCTTGTTGAGCGTTTCAAAAAAAGCGACAAACTTAAACAAACCTCTACAAACTTTAGTAAGCAGTTCTCTACTGTTTTTTAAAATATTTTGTCTTGTCCGGAGTAGTATGCATCTCTGTATTAGTTACAGCGATGCCAACTACTCCGAATTCAACAAAATGCTTTAAGGATGGGAGAGAACTACAAACTAAAGGTGGCAGATTTCCGGTCAATTCTGTCATTTTTAAAAATGCTTAGCTTTATAGTCATTTAGTTGCTCTACACCTTTAGGCCCTGTGAGGGCCTTTTAACTTTCCGTCATGTGATATTTAGTCTTGCAGTAGTTTTCATCATGGATAAAAAGAACTTTAAGGCTGGTCTCCGTCGTAATGTTAAATGATGCTCTTTTCGAATAATATGCTATTTTTATAACTGCTGTGAGTTTGCAATAGTTACTCAAGGCTGTTTAGTCAAGTTTAGCTTAACTAAACTTAGCGCTGTCTACGCTTGTTTTGAAAATGGCGCAAAACGTCAATATGGAGAAAAGCCACAGTTTTGTGAGAAAAAAAAGCCTTTGTGGTCTAATGTTTAATACTTAAAAACTTATCCAATGCTGCATTACTTGGGCTTATAAAAAATTGCTAAAACTAAGAATAAGGCAGCGATTTTAATAACTTTCATCTAGGTGGAAAAATGTCGCCAAATTAGCAATTTTTAAAAAAAATGTTTGCTATGCTTTAGAATGCTTAAGTTATTTGTCTGTTCTAAAGCCCAGATAATTCTTCACGGCAAGATTATACATATAGTTTAAAATCATTGCATTGCTTCAAGTGTAAGGCACCTAAAATATGACTTGTTTTTATTTTCCTTGGCGACTGAGTTTTGAAAAACAGCGCTAAGTATCTGTATGAATTTAAGTATAATATTAAATATGAACTGAAACAGCGTGGTGTGTTACATAAGCCTTCGAATTATTCAGAAGTGATGGTGAGTAGAAACCCTATAAATCGAATATATTAAACCAAGAATCATACATTAAAAGACAACCTCTCAAAATTATTTATCCACCGACCGAAAATAGCTGGCATCGCTTTTAAAAGGAAATATATTTCGATGAGAATTGAGGTAGTTTTATATCTAAACGTCAAAATGGTATCTTAGGAATAAAATTCCTACTAGTGTAGTAAATTTAATACCATTATTATAATAATGAAAATTTTCGAGGGAAAACTGTAACTGGCAGGCTATTGAGTTTATATGGAAGAAAGTGGAAACGTGATCCACAGAAAAGTTGTATTATGTTTGTTTGCCATTGTCAATCACAGTTGATGGATAATATTGCAACGAGACTTCTGTTTCTCTACAAATGATGGATGAATTGTATTTTTCAAGATAACTTTTCTAACGACATTCCCATAGAGTAAATATTGAGACATTTTAAAGAAAGTGCCGTTCGTAAAAGTGCTTTCGTGTCCGCTTCTTGATACTTAATCAGTTTTAATTTTATTTCCAAGTACATCAACGCGTGAATGACTTTACTGACTTTGAGCTATGTTTTATTTTTATTCTTCTGGAAAATAATCAATTCTGTTAAATTTGAAATAGATTTTTCCATTGCAGGACTTCCGTCCGTTTAGTTTTTCACGAGATTTTATTGGAATCATTAAAATTGAAATTTCAATTAATCGGAACGAAGAATGAAAATACCCTTACAAGAAATTTAAGGCAATTTTGAGGTTTATTCGAGGTTGTTTTGAGATTTTAAGGTCAGTTTGAGGTTTATTTGAAGTTGAATTTAAAAACAGACTTATAAAATCTTTTGTATAATCAAGATGAAAGAAGTTCTGTTATTCATTTTTGAGGGTAATGAAATTCTACTTTTGAGCAACCAGCTTAGAGAGGTTGTTTTTTTAGGTGTGCATATTTATTTTTTCTACACTTCAAGCTAATAAGTATATTTGAGGAGTGAATAAATTCACTCGATTTCAACTAAAAGTATCACTGAGCTACATATGAGGCGCAAATGAGATTGAAATTGAGGTTTATTAATGAGATTATTTTTGATGCATAAACACAACCTCATTTTCCACCTCAGGTGTGTTTCTTTTACATCTGTCAACCTCAAAACAATATCAAAAACACCTTATTTTCTGTGAAGGTAAACTGCATTCGAGTTACACGGAGAGGAACCCACGAAAACTTCCCAGTGTTAGCTCGCGACGGCAAGAAGGCTTTAATACTTCATCCGTTTCCCTCTGACGGTATTTTACTTTAAAACTGCAGTCTGTGTGAGCCTTGGGCAGAATTATAATCGATCAGGTCTCGCTGGGATTCGAACATGGGTCCATTCATTCGGAGGTCAGCAATTATACAATTGTACCGGCGAGTCATAAATACATTAGTAAGGAATCAGTATCAGGATGGTAAAAAATAAATAGCTGTGGCTGAAGTTTGGGCATAGCTAATTTGACAGATTTATTTTTGCTTTCACTTTAGATCTAACACATGCAATCCATGTGTGTTAAAAGTGTAACTATACAATTTCTAATTCGAACTGAGTAATGTTGAATTAAATTACTATCAATACCCCGCCCACAAATAAACTGCAATAAAAATAGTTTTGCTACCAGTTTTATCATTTCTTACCCTGATTATCGTCACCCTGAGAATGCGTATATGACTCACGAAGAGGTTAAGACTGATAATTTCCAAGGGAACTTAGGAAAATAAATACCCTGAAATTTCAGGACAGTTTCTTGATAAAGCAGAAGGTGGCAACAATTATTTAAAATAAACTAGTTCAATTTTTTCGTCCTATGTAACAGATCGTAAAATAACTTTTTCCATTTTAACTAATTGTAATGTTTTCCTTATAAATATCCTAAAATTTTTCAGAACAGTTGCTTGATAAAGCAGAAGGTGGCAACAATTATTTAAAGCAAACTAGTTCAATTTTTTCACCCGAGGTAACAGATCGTAAAATAACTTTTACCACTTTTAACTAATTCTATGTTTTCCTAATAAATATCCTGAAATTTTAGCATATTTGAACAACTATACAAAAATGTTTTTTTTTTTACTCCAGTTTGCATTCCAGTCACTAGAACGTACTACCTTAATGTTACTATCTACAAGATGGATGAGAAAAGGGTGGTAAACGGCCTTAGGCTCCCAGATAAAAATATGTGATGATGATACACTTGTATAACTCTTGCTAGAAAAATATTTGAAGTGTCTGGGTTTTATCAAAAAATTCCTCGTTTCTAATCTTCTTGTTATACCACGGTTAAATAGACAGTCTGCTGGGTTTGGAAACAAAAGCAATTAATTTAATCATGGACATAGGTTTTTATAAAACTCTAGAATTTATCATTTGATTAAAAACCTTAATTCTGCTTTGCAAAATTCTTTGTGCATGGGAACGGTACTTTTAAGAAGCAACGAGTAAAAGTACAAATACTTAAAAGAAGAATAACGACTAAAAAGTTTTTATTTTAAAAAGTAACGAGTAGAAAGTTCAAGTAAAAGTACAAGTACAAAATTTTTTTTAACGATCTTAAAGTACATTTCGAGGAAATCCAAAATGATTGTAAATTTCATTAACACGTTCACGCCGGGAAAAGTGAAAATACTGGTACGGGAAAAGAGAAAATACTGGTAGAAGAACTATTTCAATATTAGATAATATTCGGGAGGAGTTAATCTATTCTCAACAATAACAATTCCCTGTAAAGAAATTTATCACGGCGAAGAAGCAATTCAATATAAAAATTGCATCCGTTAAAAACAATTGGTAGTTATGGATTTTTATTATTCCCGGAAAAAAACAAAAAAATTAAATTTATTGCTACCAGTTTTTACTCCGGTGCGCTGCCAAGATGAGACAATCTAGCGTGACCCACCGGTGGGTCACCCCGGCGTGAACATGTTAATAAATGTAAGAAAAATTTATTTAAAATGCATTAAATTTTAATTTTAAAGTATAAAACTTTAAAATGCAGAAACATGTTGCAAAATTATATTGAAATAGGGAACGGTGAAAGAAACCAAACGAAAAATCAAATTTAATGTTGGCATATAAAAAGGAATTTTAAATTGCGCTCAATTTGAAACTGTTAAATCTTTAGAAATTTTGCTTTCATTTTCAAAATGTTTAGTAACAAATTAACTTGTCACTAATTACAACTAATAATTTATTGTTAATTAAATTCTATAACATTAAAATTTTTGCTTAAGGAAATAAGTAAAAAAAAGTAATGTATTCATATACATTTAAAATCCATTAAAGTTAGGGCGTTCCCTCTCAAAAGTCAATCTCTACCTTTCGAGAAGTTGCAATCGTTGAAGATGTTTTGAAAATGAAGTTAGTTTTTAAAGAATATATAGTAATTTAAATTTAAAGAATAAAAAAAATTAATTTCAAAAATGTTGAAAGAAAAAAATTTTTTTTGAAAAGGAAAATTTCTAGAAAATTCAGAAAAAAGTAACGATTTCTTTCGACATTCGCGTAACAAATACTTCTACTTTCTCCCCCAGACAGTAATGAAAAAGCAAGTATTAAAGGAAAAAAGTAACGACGTACAGGTAAAAGTATTGTCATTTATGTGCAAGGGAAATTGCATTAATAGTAATGCATGTTGTTAAACAATTGAGGAATTTTCTTGTGAAATACAGAAATTATCGCTTCTAAATACCGTTTTGAGAAAACGTTAAATAAGAAATTATGACAGCTTTTTTCATTCTTAATGACATTGTTAATAATAAATAAAAAAAGCTTAATATCTGTTTCGTTCTTAAGAGTTTCAAATTTTACGAAAATGCACGAATCTCGAAGACGAATTTTACTTCCACCACCAACGTTACAATATCGTTTGAGCAGAGTCATATCCATAAAAGTGAAGAAAAGAATTGAAGAGACTTTTATATACGCTGAAGTGATGAAATAATTTAAGGAGACTTTCATGTCCACTGAAAGAAACGTACTTTATGAAATTGCCTAGACATCCACAAGAGTAATAAAATAAATTGAAGACAGTTTTTTTTTGTAATAAAGTGATAAAATAATTCGAAGAGAGTTTATGTAATAAAGTGATAAAATAATTTTAAGAGACTCTTATATGCGAAGCAATAAAATAATTTGAGCAGACTTTAATTACCACAGAAGTGAAAATACTACATGAAGATGCTTATCCACAAAAGTAATAAAATAATTCATAGAGACTGTGATGTCCACAGAAGGAAAAGTACTTTATGAAGATGCTTTTACGTCCACAAGTGTAATAAAATAGTTTGAAGTGAGTTTTTCTTGTAATAAAGTAATAAAATCATTTGAGGAGACTTTTATATAAACTGAAGTGATGAAATAATTTGAAGAGACTTTTATCTGTAATAAAATGATAAAATAATTTGAAAAGACTATTATGTTAATAAAAACAAAAATATTATTTGAATTTTTTTTTGTATCCATAAAAGTTATAAAATAATTTGAAAGGGCTTTTATATATATTTAAGTAATAAAAAATTGTTTGAAAAAACTTTTTTGTTCACAGATACAAAAATATTACTTAAATATGCTTTTATATCCATAAAAGGGAAAAAAACTCAAGATACTTTAATGACAAAAATGAGCGAAAAGACATTTATATTAACAGAAGTGACACATTCATTTTGCCCTTTGACAAAAATGAAACATAGCTGCTTCTTTTATATATATTTTTTGACACTTTAACTACAAGCAAAAATATATTTTGGTATTTTTTAATTATAAAATACAGCCTAATAGTTACGAAAAAAATCTTTTTATCATCAAAATTAAATTTGTACTAAAAAAATTAAAATCCAAAAAAAAAAAAAAAAAAAAATTTTTAAATTTTTGTCATTAATTTATTTATAATTGATTGATTGTTTTAAATTAAAGAAGTCTCAATGATGAATAACTGCTTTTCTTTGATTTAAATAAATGCAAATTTAAAAAGTAATTGCTTGGAATTTAGCCGAGTTTGGAAGATTTTACCTTCAACTTAAAATAAAAAACTCAGCAGTGTTTCATAATAATATATATTTAAAATGCTAAATATAATATTTTTCACTTATTTTGAATAAATTAATATAAAATAATGAATGTGAAAATATGTTTAATATGAATTTTGCGTCAAGCGTTAAAGAAAAAGAATTTTCTTAGCACTGAAGTGATGATAAAGATACATTTACATTCACTAAAGTAACAAAATCATCAAAATGAAGATTCACAGATGTATTTGAGTAACTTTTAATTCACTAAAATGAAAATGCCTTATTCAGATCAATGCCTATCCCACTTTAGATTTAGTGAAAGGGAATTAATGCTCGCCATTGAATATACGGGGATCACTTATCTACAATCACGGAAAGGCAGGCCGCCAAAAACAGGTAGTAGTGATATATAAATAGATGGATATAATGGATGATGAGTTAAAAGCATGTTATACAGCCTATTAAATTCCCAATGGATTGGAAACCCAATGTTAATTCATCAGATGTCTGGCAAACATTCTCCTCAGAATATAATCTTATACGCGACATGAAATATTTTATTGATTATAAGCTAAAACTTATGCCCTGAAAACGTTAAATGTAACTTGATTCGATATTGCATTTTTTATGTTTATATTATATATTATATATTAAGATGTTTATAAGTGGTAAAATAATTTCCTTTTTCAAATTTTTGGAAGTCTTAATTCGTTTCTTATTGTTGACTTTCTTAAATGTACGCCATACCACGGGAGAAACTTTTCATTGCAAATTCTCTTCCACTTCCATGACTAATATAAAATTTAAAGTAGTAATTATCGGGGGCTGGCGAGCGGAAGCGATCAGGGGGCGGAGCCCTCTATTATATATATATATATATATATATATATATATATATATATATATATATATATATATATATATATATATATATATATATATATATATATATATTAATTAAGTGTCTCATTAATTAAATCTAACTCATTAATTAGAGATGTCCATTTTCTCCGGACAGTGGATAAATATTTTCGAGTGGTAGACTTTTAATGTATGTTAAAATAAATTCGATTTACAGGGTTTTTAATTACAAAAACTTCGAAATAATTCAAAGACTTATGTGATAAGCCACTTATTATAGTTAAGTCATGCTGAAACTTTTAAAAAAATGGCAAAAATAATCATAACATTGACTTGTAATTCTCTACCGTTTTTAATTCACCTCATCTTTTAGTTCACCTCAAAAAGAAAATGGTTTTTTTCATTAAGTCAATAAAAAATAGCACAGGCAAAGCAATTTCATTAAAAATAATGAGTAAAGTTGCATGGTATTCTGAGTTAATTAAAGTACCACATTATTTATAATTAACTCAAAAATAATCGTTAGTCTATTTAAATGAACGTCCTTAATTCATTAGAAATAACTTATATGATAGTCGCAATTCTATATTATATACCTCATTTACTTAAAGTAAATAAAATATGTGATTTAAAATTTAATTATAATTTTTGATGAGAGTTTATTGGAAGCAAGTCAAGGAACTTAAAAAACTACGAAATTAGAAATAATTGTTCAGATAATAGGCGTGCCAACGTAATGGCCTTATTTTCGGAAGAATGAAATTCAACTTCAATTATTGATACTTAAATTATAAAAGAAAATCTTTTATTAATTTTTACTGATTAGAGGATTATAAAACCGTGGCAAATTTCAAATTTTCCTTCTTTATATTCAATATTTATTTTGAAGATTTCTGTTCTATTCTCTTTCTCTCTCTCTCTCTCTCTTTATATATATATATATATATATATATATATATATATATATATATATATATATATATATATATATATATATATATATATATATATATATATATATATATATATATATATATATATATATATATTTATATATATAAGACATACAAATATATATTATCTACAACATATGCTATCGCTTTTAGCCTTAGTTAGAGATAATAAGTATATGAATATATCTTGAATTATTAATATTTTCTAAACATTTTAATAACGATTTTTTTACAAAAGTATTCCCAAAATGTACCGTGTTTTAAGACAAATATTGAATGGACTTTCCTATTTGTACAGTTTTCTCTAAATTTCAACAAAATATGTTTATCAGACATACTTTCAACGATAAAGAGAAGGAAAAAATCAAATTTCTAAATCGGGGAAAAAAAAATTGAAAACGAAAACCCCCGAGGAAATTAACTGCAAGTTATAAGAATTCGAGACACGATTTCATCAGATGACGGTTAAATTTGTATCATCCTTACTTGCCTGTAAACAGGATGGAAATAAATTATTATCTGATTTCACTAAAACTGTTTCATTTAAAAAAATATTATTATTTTTTTTGTAAAGTTACATAGATGACAAGGAACTCTTTTATTCCTCTTATAAAGTTAAATTGAAAGCAAAAGGAACACGTATTGCTTTTATAAAATTACTTTGAAAACAAAAGGGACAATTATTGCTTTTATAAAGTTACTTTAAAAACAAACGAAACACTTGTATCCCTTTTATAAAGTTACTTTGAAAACAAAAGAAACACCTTTATTTAAGAAATATTTTTCAAAAATGATCTTTCACTAAGCTAGTAAGTATTTGAGTTTTTTCAACCGAAGAAATACATTCAAAAGAAAGTAATTATTAAAAAATCATAACTTACTGATTTGATTTTATAAAAATGATATTTTCATTTTAAAATAATATTAATATATTAATTTATGGAGTTACTTTAAAAACAAAAAAAAGACACTTTTGCTAAAAAAAAAATTCAAAAATTATATTTCACTAAACCAACAAAAATTTGAATTTTATCAACAGAAAAATTCAAAAGAATATAACTGCCAAAAAATTACAAGTAATTTATTTAATTTTTTAAAAATGATACTTTAAAAAAAAAACTACTAAGATGTTCCTTTTATAAACTTACATTGAAAACAAAAAAAAACACTTTAAGACTATATTATGAAAAAAAAGAAACACTTTAATTTAAGGCTATATTATTAGGACTATTTATTTAAGATTATTATAGAGTACATAAGTACTTTAAGTTTATATATACTTTTAAGACGAAAGAAGCACTTTTAATCTTTTTATAATAAAGTTACTTAGAAAACAAAATAAACACTTTATTTAAGAAATAATTTTAAAAAATGATACTTCACCAAACCAGTAAAGATTCGATTGTTTCAACCGAAAAAATTAAAGAGAAAGTTATTGTTAATAAAGTCGTAAATCAAAACAATCATTATTTAAGTTTCATCACTATTTATTGAATTATCTTTTTAAGCTTCAAATTTATGAACGGTCCGTTTCTAAACTATAACAGTTTCTGTCTTTAAAAGCGAATTTCTTGCCAGAAAAGTGAATACATTATTCATGAAAACTGTTAGGTTTCTGGGGTCTGCTTTCAATCACGAAAAATTTATCTCTTCAAATGTGCTATTTTGGGGAATAAAATTATCATATAGATCAGTTTTTATTAAATTAAAAGAAGGGAAAAAAACTTATTCTTATAATTAAAATAATCCGCTGTATTATTTTTATTATAAAAACTAAAAGTAAATTTGTAATTTAATTATTTAATGCTAATTAAACCGTTTAATTAAATCATCAATTCTTATTTAAACTTTTTTTCATAATTTTGCATAACTGCAGTGGATGGATCAACAGATTTTTTACCGTGCTGAAATTTTCTAGATTTTTCTGTAACATTTTTTTTTAGTTTTCTAAATCTTTGTTCCCTTGTTTAATTGTTTGTTTATGAAATTTATTTAATTTCATCGGACTTAGTGAAACAAAATTGTTATTTATTTATTGGCATACATATAGGGCTTGTGTGCTTTATCGTTAGTTATAATTATCTCTATAATAAGATTTAAATATAAATACATTGTGTATACAAGCATCATTTATAAGTGAAAATCTTCCTTAATAGCTTCTGATTGACTGCACTGGGATGGGAGGTCACAGGAGGCCGCTGTATATGCCGTTGTATGTAACACTTTCACTGTTCGTCAAAATTTGTTAATTCGGCACATTAAAAAAATTTATTTTGTCTTATTTTATTTAGAAAGCATAAATTAAATTAAGATTAGCACGTCTTACTTGCATAAATTTTTATTTTATTTATAACAACTAAATTGTAAAGCTCCAAGGATTGGGGAGCAAAAAGAAAGCAGAGTGCCTATTCTTTAGCGTAATTAAAATAAAATATAAAAAATATCAAGACATAAAAATTGGGGTATTAAATAAAACTTAGGAGAAAAAATAACAATAAGGCTCTTACAAAATCCCTTCGATGCTACTGGAAAAAAAAGGTAATAAATTAATTCGAAATGCGAATATCAACAGTAAGCATCTATTTTTATGGTGGTTTTTTTTATAATTAATTGAATTATTGTGCATATTAGCTGGAAATTTAGGCTGAATGTCATATTTACTACAACCGTATCTGCTTTATCATTGTTCACTTTTTTAACTCAATAAATAAATATATTTTCAATCTTTCATCGCGACGGACGAGATATCTCGTCTTCCAGGAATATTTGCTATTGTTGTATTAGTGAATATGGTTATTGATTGCTATTGATTATAACTTTTTTAAAAGTTAAATAAACAAGTTTTAAAGGAATTTTATTTTTGTTTCAATTTTAGTGCTGTGGCGGAGCTCTTAGCGCAGAAGGTTTGACAAAGACGTATCATTGGCGTGCAATCGGCGCGATTAAAGTTTTCAAAGCGATTAAATGAGTTCAGCAAACTTTATTTTTTTAATAAGATTACATGGGAACGGTACTTTTAAAAAGCAACGAGTAAAAGTGCAAGTAATTTAAGCAAGAGTGAGGACTAAAAGTTGGTTTTAAAGTGAAACGAGTAAAATAAAAGTATGAGTACAAATTTAAAAAAAGCAATTATTTACAGTACATTTCAAGGAAATCGAAAATTCAAAGTAATCGTAAATTTCATCAAAAATGTCAGAAACATTTATTTAAAATATATTTAGTTTTAAAAGGTAAAGGTAAATATAAAAGTTTAAAATGCAGGAAGATGTTACAAAATTCTCTTGAAATAGTGAACGTTGAAAGAAACCAAATGGGGAATCAAAATCGAATGTTTGCACATAAAAAGGAATTTTAAATTATGCTCATTTTAAAACTATAAAATCTTTAGAAATTTTATTTTTCCTTTCAGAATTTTTAGCAACCAATCAATTTGTTGATCAAATTTGATAACATTATAATTTTTGTTTAAAGAAATAAGTAAAAAAAAAATGTATTTGTATATAGGTAAAATCCATTAAAGTAAGAGTTTCACGTTCCCTTCCACCAGCCGCCCTTTCCTTTTCGGGAAATTCAATTCTTAATAAAGTCAGCCATTAAAGAATGAATTACATTAAATTTATAAATAAAAGATAAATAAATTTCAAAAAGTTCGAAAAAAAATTCTTTTTTGAAAAGGATAATTTCTTATAAAATTCAGAAAAAAGTAACGATTTCTTTCGACATTCTCGTTACAAATACTTGTACTTTTTTTCCAAAAAGAGTAACAAAAAATCAAATAAATGTACTAAATTTAAAAAGCAACTAAGTGCCAGTAAAAGTACGTACTTTTTTCTTTTACTTTCGTTACAAATAACGAAAGTAAAAGAATTGCCATGCATATTTTTAAATGATTTGTAATTTTTTTTCTTCAAATTTTTAACTACTAAAATTATATTTCCATTTTAAAGCACGATTTTCAGAATACCTATTTTATTTGTATCCGAAATTCGAAGAGATTTGATGGTTACTAAAATATTTGTTATTCTATTCATGAAAATTTATGCCTCCATAAAATTGTGAATTAATTTTTCCTTCTACTTTTATATTTTATTTATCAAAAGGTTCATTAATTGCAGACTAGAACAAAAGTAAAGCATTGTTAAAAATCATAAAAGCAAAGCATTAACAGTCAATAAAATGTGATCAGTATTGCGCACAGGCAGCATTTACTCCCCAAGCAAACTAGTACCCTATTAGATCGGCTGTTCAACGACGGTGATAAAATAAAATGTATTCCATGCTGGTAGTTGCAATTGAATTAAATAAGTAAATTAAATAAACGGAAAATGAATTATGTGTTTCAACTACTTAAAATTTTAGTCTCCTGTGGCATCTCTGTATAAGTAAAAAGATGCAATTAAAATTCAATCCTCTTTCTGGATACAGAAGTGACTTTATCTATCTGTTTATTCAGGAAACCATATTTAATCAATCTTTCGTTTTTAATTTTCTTAAAAGTACTTTTCCTCAAAGATAAATAAAGATCAAAAGCAGTAACAAAGTTTCAGGAAACTTTTCGAACTGACGAAAGGAAACGAAACATAAATGTTTGCAGTAGTTTTTCTATTTATCTTAAAACCATATCTTGTTTAAATTTTTAGTCAAATAGTAATTTAGTGATTCAGAATAAAATAGTTGTGGAACTGAGTTATGCTCGTTTTAAAACAAACACAAGCTTGTTATCTTGTGAGAATTCATTTTTATTATCATTACTTACACCATGGAGCACATTTTTTGTTGTATTTATAAGAATACTTGATCTTGTCTGGTTCAGGTATGGGGATTGTAAATATAAAATTAGTTTTTCTCCTAGAAACAGCTGATTTTTTTAAATGATATTTTCAGTCTATTTTTGTGGCGTTGATGTTGCGACCAGCTAAGACAGTTAGGGTATTTCATGAGAATTAAAAGTGAATAGGAACCTTTACCCGGAAATGTCATCTTGCGCAGCTAGGGGCTTCCCAAGAGCAGTATTTCAGAAGCACGCGAAGAAACAGATAATAATAAGGAAGCGCCCCTTGTGGCGTATGACGACGTTTCCAAGCAGGTGTACCTATGCCGTTTCAATCCTGATAATGTTAACTAAATCCCCTTGTAGTTTGTCTCAATTACAATATATTTTTTTACATCATATATATTTTTAGACTTGTACATTTCGACAAAAAACAGATTAAAAATGTATTTAAAAAAATCTGCTTTAAAAAAGGAAACCGATTGAAGATTTTAAACCAGCGAAATTAAAATATTCAAGCTACAAAAAATCCATGCCGCAGAGAAACAAAATCGTTCTCTAGAGCTATTTTAAAAATAAATATTAGGTATGGGATACATATTTGGTTTTGGAAAGACTTATGTTTTGTGACATAAAGCATACATAAAACATACTCGTTGTTAAGGCAAAGCATGCATTAAGGTAAAACTGCGTCATTTCAAGTAGATAAATACGATGTGATATTATTGGGCTACTGTAGTAAATAAAATCAGAAAATAACTTCAAACAGAATACTTTCTGTCTAAATGTGCCTCATTTTTCGATATTTCAAGAGTGGTCATGGTGTCTCGAATTAAATTCTTTCAATTTCTTTTGATCTAAACCTTTACAAATTGGGGAGAAAAAAAACAGACAGTAGTAATCTTTTTAAATCAGACTTTTGAAGTCATTTTTACGGAAAATCATCTCAATACATTCTTCTCGAAAATTTATACATGGTTAGTAAGAAAAGTTTCAGTAAAAAATTCAGCAATAGAGAGAGAGAGCTATTACCCAATTGATATTGCATGGATGTGAAATATCATTTGTTTTACAGTGCATGCTTATTAACAATATTCTGCAGTTAAAAAGATGACGTATTAGCGTAAGTTATTGCATTTAAGTTATACATGTTTATAAACAAAAACCAACATATAACTTGTTAACTTGTACGAGTTATTTCTTACTGTCATTTATTTTCAAAAATATTGGGTGCATGACTATGTAGGTACATTGTCTTTTTATTCCTATATAGGACTGTGTTGTTGTTCTTTCTAATGTCACTTGCCATGCCAGCAAGCCTGCTTAATGAAACCAAGCAAAATTTAAGGCAGAGGGTGCGTTTCTTGTATTTCAGTGGCACCATCTACGGCCAAGAATACGAATTCAGCCACACATACGTCACACTCCGTTTATAGGGATGACCCATTTATTCAACCACAGATCTTAATTTTGACCTGAACCAGAGAACGATCAATCTCTAGTTCAGCACCCCCAGAGGTATTATTTGTTATGGTAACAGGGAGGACTTTGAAAGACAAGGATTGAACTCACGACCTCTTGGACACGGCCCAACGCCCTACCAACCAGGTTATCCAGCCGTATTGCCTATGTAAGAAGAAACAGAGCCATTGTTAAAACAGTTCTACCAAAACCATCAGAACTATGTTTCAACTATGGAAAACATAATTTTTTTGATTGTATTTAAAAGTTAAATATAAAAAGTTAAATATAAAAAGAGACTGATTGAACAGTTTGAATGTAACTCAAACAGTTTGAATGTATGATTTGTGAGGTTATGAGCTGTGATTGTGAAATACTGCGGTTCGATCCCCTGTGGCGGCATGTAGTCTATCCAGACTTATATCAATAATTACGAAATTGTCTGGCAAGTTAAGGTGGTCACAATCATGCCGTTGGTCGTGAATTCGTGGGCCCTGATTCTCAATACTCCCAAGCCCGGAGCTTTTTCGGGAATGCTTCCATAACAACGCCACCTATTGGGCTATTGGTATATTTTACGCCATAATTCTATGTTTATAAAATGTTACGCATCATTTAAAATATCTGTATCACTAATATGAGCTCATTTGGATTAATGGAACACATTTTAGAACGCTCTGAAGTGAGAAACTTATTTCATTCGGGCGCGTTGCTTAGTTAAATAAACATCTTTTAGCTAAATTCAACTTACTCTAATAAATAACAAAATGATGTCTAATACACTAAAAGCCCCACCCCTACTCTAACAACGTTTTCTAAAAACGGTTAAGTCAGTTTTCTCCCAAGAAGTTCTATAGAATATTTTGTCTGTTAGCAGAACAAAGCCGTTGTCAATGTACTTGATTTCGAATGATATTTGTTTCGCTTTTACGATACAAAAACGTTCTAAATGCGAATAGTTCAGGTGGAACTAAAATCCTTTGTAGCCGGATTTATCAGCGCGACCTATAAATGCTGTACTGAATCTTGATTTGTATGATACACTAGATGTACCGAAGCCATGTTGTTGATAAGACGAAATTGGAATTGTTTCAACTACTTTTCGTTGCGCATCATTTAATTATATCGAGTTTTTCATAAATTTAAATCGATTCATAGCGATGCCTTCTTTTTCAAAGTAATCTGAAAAGTTACTTTGGATCGGCTGAATAAATAAAGCAGGTAGAAAATGGTTTCATTATCGCGAAATGTTTTAGTAAACTAAAAACATTTATGATTAGAAGATTAAGTACTTTTTTTGATCTGTTGTTCATTTATTTATTTTTATTTTTACTTTTATTCAAGCCTAAGAATTTAAACAAAAAAAAGCTACTTAAATAGAAAAAAAGCTTTTCATTTTAACACCAATATTTATTTTTTATTATTTTTATTGGGTCGGATGATAGACTGGTAGGGAGGACGCTGGAATCTGGTTCGTGGAATGGGAGTTCGAATTCAGTCGACCGAAGACTTCCCGTTTAGTAAATGGTGACTGGTGCACGTCAAATCTGTCGGATCCCAAAGTCCTCCATGTTTCCATAACAAATTAGGAGATTGATCGTTCTCTAGCCCAGACCAAAATTACGATCTTTGGATGAATGAATATGTGAATGAGTCCGTCCTAAAAACGGATGTGATGTTTGGGTGAGGCAAGAAGTTGAATTCTTGCCCATAGATGGCGACACTGAAAAACAAGAACAATCACATCCCCTCTACCTTAATTGTTTATAACAACAACATCATTTTAATTTTTTTTTAATGATTTTTTTTTAAATTTTTTTTTTTTGTAATTTTTAACAAGAATATTTTTATTTGCTCATGAATTTAATTTTAAACTAACATCTTTATTTACTAGTCATTTTAATTTCAGAACCGAATTGATTCATTTAATAATAATTTTCTTCTTAACGCTAAAACTTTGATTTATATGCTTTAAAACTGTTTATTTTCAAAAGAAATTATGAAAATTTATTTTTAAGGAGATTAAATGATCAACATGATTAATCATAACATATAATAAGCAAATGCATAAATAGAAATATGGTACCAAACTAGTGAAAATTATTTAAGCTTCGGTTCTGGATAAATGAAGGTAATTTTCGTTTGCTTTAATGATTAGTTTAGTACTACCCAAATTTCTTTGGCTCAGCACTAGGAGGGTTGAATACCCATTTTAAAGAGTAATACCCATTTAAGAAAAATGCAAACAGAATCTTTTTTTGAAAAAGAAGAATTATTTATATTTAGAAACAAAGCTTAACTGAGCAGATGGACGCCATTTTAGAATTGCGTTGTTAACCGCTTCTTGTACCAATTGTCTTTTTATTTCATAACTGTCTCTGAGCAGCTGACTCCATTTTGAGTTTACGACTGGCAATGTTCAACACCGTAGCTTTGTAATTTTAAACTCAATTCAGAATACAAGGGAACTTCTGGATCAGTACGACCAGAGGTATTGACTTGATATTGGAATTTTGTGACCCCAATAATTTTACCTCGCACCAGTCACCATTTAATATACGGGATTCTCAAGCGGGCTGGATTCGAATTCTCGTTCTCACGAGCATGAGTCCAACATCTTGCCAATCAGGCTATCTCGGTACTTTTACCAATTATCTTATTTTATGTTATAGCGGTCGTTGAACAGCCGACCCCAATTTTGACTTCACAACGTACCAATTATCTTATTCTATAACCGTCAACCGTATAGAAGGATCATGGGTTAGAGTTCATTTGCTGAAAGACTATCCGTGGGAGGTTTTCGTGTTTTTCCTTTCCACGCAAAACAAATGCGGGTTAGTTGCATCAAAAAGTCCTCCATGGGAGCAAAATTTCTCCCAATACCAAATCCAGCGGTTCCCTTGTCTTCAGGATTGGGTTCAAAATTACAAGGTTACGGAGTTGAACATTAGTGGTCGTAAACTCAAAAAATTGGTTCGGCAGTTCAGCGACGGTCATAAAATAAAAAATCTATCATTTACCACACCACACAATAAAATGTCTTTGGCAAATAAATAGTTCAGATAATCCAAGTTTTGTGTAGCTTTGAATTTGGTACATGTCTCATTATTTTGCCAAGACGTTTCAAATTAATGAGTTGTTACGCAATTCTGAATTTTTGTGATGAGCCCTATCTTCCTTTAAAACTATAAAGACTGAAACTTAATATATACCTACATTGCCCAAAAGCAGTCCAAATGACTGCATCGTGAAAGAATAACTAATTTGAAGCAAAATTTGTTTAAAATTAATTTTTAATATTTTTTATATTATTTACAGTTATATAACAAGTTATTAGTAAACATTAACAATTAAAAAATTTACCTATGCATTATTATTTGTACATTTTTTGCAAATGAAAAAGCAGTTAGGATGTTGAAATTAAGAAGTGGTAGGTGCGCATAGCTAAATTGACAGACTTGTTTTTGCCTTCACTTTAATTTTAACATATCTAATCAATATCAGTTCGAAATATTGACGCGCGTCAGCGTGGCCGAAAGGTTGGTGTCATCATCCTGGAAAGAGAGAGATACAGATTTCGATCCAGAGTACTCTAAGAAAATTTAGAACTCTAAAATAAGCTTTTATTTATTATTTCCGCAGCTTCTAGAATGTTCTAATTTAGTAAACATAATTTCAGGTGTTTCAAGTCGAGACGTCAGTTGCTTTGTTCTCTGTACTTTGAAGGTGTTCAATAAATCTCTTCAACTTGCTGAACTAGTTCATATTTATTCTACATGACATTATTTGGTGGAGGCACAGGAGAGATCAGGGGTGATAGCGAGACGGAAAAAAGGAAAGGCTGGTAGTAAAACCATTTCAGTTATAGCTAGTTTTGGGGAGGAGTTTACTTATTCATTTTTAAATTTTTCAACAATATCTACTTTATCTTTGAAAAGAAGCAGTTTTATATATATGCCAGAATCATAAAAGAAATCTTGATAGTTACAGATATTTCATTTTTTTTTCGAAAAAAATGCTGGAATGAAAGGTTTTACGTACCAGGTTTTTCTCTTTTCCGTCTTGCTATATAAGGGCTTTCACCCATGGGAGAGATTCGAACTCTCGCTCTCCTGTTTATCAGGACGACGACTCCAACCTCTCGGCCACGCTGACACACGTCACTTTCATTTTAACATATCTAATCAATATCAGTTCAAAATGTAAGTACGTGAATTTTATTGTGAACTAAGAAGTGGTGAATTACATGATTCAAACCGTTATTACTCCAACCAAAAATAAACTGCTAAAGAAGAAGTTTGGCTACCAGTTTAATCTTTTTTAATCAGATACTCGTTGTCTTGAGGATGCATGTATGGCCCACCCGTCTCGGAGACGATAAGAACTTTTGCGTCGTATGACTGTACTAGACATGTACACTGAAGAGCCAAAAAAACTGGTACAGGCATGAGTATGCAAATAAAGGAGTCAATGAAAGTACAGCGCTGCGATCGCCAACGCGTATGCAAGACAACGAGTGTCTAGCACAGTTCTTAGATCGGTTACTGCTGCTACAATGCCAGGTTATACAGATTTAAGTGAGTTTGAACGTGGTGTTATGGTCGGCGCACGGGAGATGAGACGTAGCATCTCCGAGATAGCAATGAAATTTGGATTTTCACGTACGACCATTTCACGAGTATACCGTGAGTATCGGAAATCCGGTAGAACATCAAATCTACAACATCGCTTCTGTCGGAAAAAGATCATGCAAGAACGGGATCAATGACGATTGACGAGAATCATTAAACGTGACAGACGTGCAACCCTTCCACAAATTGCAGCAGATTTCAATGCTGGGCCATTCAACAAGTGTCAGCGTCCGAACCATTCAACGAAACATCATCGATATGGGCTTTCGATACGGGCTTCCATACACGATATTAGGAAGGTATACCAGTTTTTTTTGGTTCTTCAGTGTATAATGTAAATTCTAATCAAATTGCAAATTTTGGGATATAAAAGTGACTTAGAAGTCATTGTTAATTTAAAGTATACGAAGAAGAAAATCATCACAAAGATGCTTTCAAATTTACGGAGGGATTCGAATACACTATTTCTATTGTGAGAGTGCGTTTGACGGATCTGACGAGACCGCTCGGTTAAGGATTTCTAAATAAATAAATAAATAACCGACTGGGAGCAGCACACAGCTACAAATTCTTATTTTTTATTTGTTGAAATATTTATTCAAATTAAAATTTGTCCCATTTTGCCTACAATGTGACGGAACCACACATATGTACAAACTCTTTCTCATTTGTTGAGATATTTATGCCAATAAAAAATTGCCCCATTTAAGAATACAATGCGATGAAGCTACACACATCTACTCATTTTTTCTCACTTCATGAGATATTTGTGCCAATATCAATTTGTCCCATTTTTTCGGACAATGTGACAAAGCAACACTCATCTAAAAAATATTTGTCATTTGTTGAGATATTTATGCCAATAAAAATTTGTCCAATTTTTCCAACAATGCAACGGAACCACACACATACATAAACTCTTTCTCATTTGTTGAGATATTTATGCCAATAAAATGTTTTTTCCCATTTTACAATACAATGCGATGAAGCAACGCACATCTACTCACATCGACAAAGCAAAACTCATCTAAAAAATATTTCACATTTGTTGATATATTTATGCCAATAAAAATTTGTCCCATTTTAACCTACAATGAGAAAAGAGCAACACACATCTACTCACTCCTTCTCCTTTTGAGAATATATTTATGCCAATAAAAATTTTTTCCATTTTTCTCAACTATACGACTCACACATTTGCAAACACTTTGTTTGCCATTTGTTGAGATACTTTTGCCAATAGCAATTTACACCATACTTTTACTTAGGAAAACTGTTTTGATTTTTTAAAAAGGTATTTGTTAGATAATTTGAGTTTTTCATCCAGCAAAATTACCTCACATACAGGAAAATAAGTTTAAGATTTTCAATAATATTTTTTACTTCTTATTTTTATTTCTGAGAAAAAATTACTTTTCAACCCGAAGCTTTAAGAATTTTCCATGTTTACAGAATCCAGTAATGGAACTCAATATAATGAATTTAAATAATTTTATTTTTCTTCCTTGAGCATTAGAAAAGGCTTAAAGGCAATGAAGAAATATAAGATTTGAAATAAACTTTAAAAATTTTATTGAATTATTTCAAGCACCGAAATTCTTTCAAATTGGTTATTCTTATAATAGTTTACTCACTTATAATAGTCTTTTAGTTGTTTGAAAAGAGCTTTATCAAAGCACCAAGGGAAACTATTAAATCATAAGAAAAATCATTTTTTTAACTATGTGACGTTTAAAATAAAATTTTCATTTTCTAGTGTATATATAATTCAATTCAATATATTCAGTTTTATATAAATATTTGAGTATAAATGAAGCATATACTTTATATACTTTATATTATATACTTCATATACTTTTTTTTTCTTTAAACGAAGAAATAAAATTCTTAAAAAGAATCATACTGTTCTCTTCTAATTTAAAATGTGTTGTTGTTTTTGATTCTACTTGCCTATACCAGCAAGCCTGCTTGGTGAAACAAGCGAATTTAGAGCGTTTCTTGCTCTTTAGTGGCGCCATCTACGGGCAAGAATGCGACTTTAGCCACACACGCCTCACAACCCGTTTATAGGTAGGACACATTCATACATCCATTTATTCCTTCACAGATCGCAATTTTGACATGAACCAGCGAACAATCAATCTCCTATTCAGTACCCCCAGAAGTATGATTTGTTATGGGAGCATGGAGCACTTTGTGACCCGACAGATTTACCGTGATCCAGTCGCCATTTACTACGCGGGGAGACTTCGACCGGCAGAGATCGAACCCACGACCTCTTAGATATGAGCCTAACACTCTACCAACAAGGCTATTGTGGCTTAGATTAAGTTATCTAGCCATGAAATAGTTCTTGCTAATGCTATATTTTCAAGTTTTGGTTTTTAATTAAATGTTACTTAAAAATTCATTGTATGGAAATATATCAAGCATAAATTTTTTAGACATCTTGTTAAACTATCACAAACAGCAGTATTTACTTCTCACATTTCATTTACTTAGGTGTGCGAAGGAATCGATGTCGCTGTCAACAATCACCACTCTAAAATTAAATTTTTTTAAATATGCATAAATAGTAACCACACTATTTTCAGAGTTTTAAAAATTGTGTAAAAGTACTGCATTATGTATTTTGAATGATTTAGTGCTTAGAATTGTTCACATAGCATTTTAAAAAATTAGGAGTGCATCTATTCCAGGGGATAGATGGCAGCGTGATTCATTCGAGAGACAACCTGCTCAGTTTCGCCATGGATCTATAAAGGGAAGGAAAATTTTATCCAGATACCTGTACCCATGCTACTTTACCCATATACTGCTTTGATATGTATACGTTACGATAAATGTGATTAATCCGGTGATTATGTATAATAACCGGTAATTATGCATTATCATCACTAAATTTGATGAATAATATAAATTTTAGAATATTGACTTAGTTTTTTTTTTGTTGATGTAACTGCAGTTCCTTTTTTTTACGTGCAACTGTTTTGTACAAGTTCATGTAAATTGTATTTTTTTCATCTCTCAACACCTATCAGTCTCTTATTTATTATAGTTTATTATTATATTATTTTATAATCAAAATTATTTATTTAAAATTTTTTTAAAAAAATTTTTAAAAATTGCCCAAGATTTAAGTCTTTAAAGGCAGTTCTATTATACTGCTCATGAATTGGAAAAAAATGTCATTTTTTTTCTTATTAATTTTGTAGCGAATCGTATTTGGCAACTAATGAAAAATGTTTGATTTAGGTATTTTAAAACCTTAAAAAGTTTCAGGCAATCTTCAAAGTAATTTTTTTATTTTTTGAAAGAAGCTCAAAACGATCAAGGGATTTTCTAAGACTTCATTTAGTACTATTATATAAACTAAACTAAACTAAACTCAGTGGCGCGACAGCCCATAAAGGGCCAAGGCCAACTGTGCCCATCTCAGTTTTCTTGACCTTGGGCTCTGGGGTGCAGGAGAAGATGTTCTGGTCAGGTGGTCAGCCGAATGCGTAACCCCCAATATTTAGTCCCAAGCATGCTTGATACTCATTTATCGACCCACTGAAGGAATGAAAGACTGAGTCACCCTTGCCCGGCCCCAGGATTGAACTAGGGACGTGTGGCACGACAGAGCGAAGCGCTACCGCTCAGCCACCGGGCGTCGTACTATTATACAAGGTTTATTAAAATTGAGATCGGCGTTGTGGGGATCATAAAAGTATTTTTTCTTTCGCATGTTTTCTTTCCTTTTCTCTATCACATTTTAGCACACGGACGATTATTGTAGTTTATTATCATTTGTTATTAAATTTTGTTTAATGAAATAAAACTTTTTTTTTGGAAAACCGCTGATCGTCCTGAGCTTTTTTCTTTAAAATCTGCAAACACTATAGTTTTTGCACATTTTCTAAGTATACTTAGAGAATTGCTAGAAACTTTTTAAATTTTTAACGTATTCAAATCAAACATTTTTCATTAATTGCCAATTACGATTCACCACAAAATTTAGAAGTCAATTTTTTAAAATCCTTTTTGCGCATGAGCTGTATAAAAGTACTACCTTAAATTCTCATATCTAAATCCGACCTTAAATACAGTCCTTAACTATTTTTTGAAAGTTTAAAAAAATAATTTTTTTATTAATTTGTAATTGCTCCAAAATATTGTTTGATTCGATTTAATATTTATAAAGTTATACCAAAAAAAGGTAAGAGCAAGAAAGAAAGTAGTTTTCATAAAAATGCTCATATCTCCATAATTATTTACTCTCTCTGTATATATATATATATATATATATATATATATTCCTGTTCTATACTAATCCTATAATCCATAATTTATTATTGCTTTCACTATTTTATGCTTAATTTTTATGTAAATAAAAGAAGGATCCATTTTTATGCATAGAATAAACCATTAAATAAAGATAAAATTAAAATAATGTGGATGTATAAGGAAGAAAACAGAATTTGTCTAGATAATTATTCTGTGTCGAGTTGAGTCTCTTCTTAACTTTTGATTGTTCCAGTTCTGCAAACATTTTCGTCTGATTTAATTTTAATTTCGTGGTTTTCACAAACAAATCCTTTTAATTATTTCATTCTTGTTATTGAAAATAAGAATTCCAATTATAAATGATATTCAAGATGTTTTAAATCTACGAAATTGTGTAAAAACACTTCTCCAAATGAAAATATTTACCAATTATAATACGCGCTTAACTAAGCGCGGTCAGATTGTCTCGTAATTACTTCTTTAAAATAAGGTCTTCCTTTTCAAAGCTATCATTCTAATATTTACTTTTAATTATTTTGAAAATTTTATACATCTGTATTCAAGCAAGGACAGAAAGGAAATTATTGACAATACAAATCATTAAATTAAAAGATTTGCATAATGTGACGTAGGTAGCATGCGAAAATTTTTTAGCTGGTAATTGAATAAGTAATGAGTTATTATATATAATAGAATATTTTAATTTCGAATATTTTAATTTTAATTAAGCACGTGGAGAGAAGCTTTTATCACGTGGAATTCCAAGTAAAAGAATCAAGTTGGTGGGTGCAAGTGTTAGTTTTTATTTAAGGTTATTGGTTTAATGAGTTATCAATGTAAGTTCTGAACATCCAGTGTGAGAATATAGCAAACCTAATGTTGTGTTCAAATCAAAAATGCATAAGATAATTGTTAAACAACTTATTCTGTTATGTTCTACTTGTTTCTCTGGTAGTTCACAATTGTTCTTAATCTTGGAATAACTCTGTGTTATTAAAAGTGACCACAGTTGTCTAAATTGTACCTTTTGTGGGTTTCAAAAGTCGTACCGGTACCATTTAGAAGCATATTACAAGGCTGACATCTGTCACATAATTTTTAGTAATAACTTAATTCATTCCAACACTTTAGCTAGCCAAAAGAAGGCTAACAATTTGTACACTATTGAAACTCATGAAATAAATAACACTTTTATTACTCATTTAATGAAATGCAAGTTTGCCTTCAAATTCTTTTGGATGGCCGTTCGACTCATTCAAAAAATCTAGACGCTTTGAAGTTGGCCAGAAAGGCACGATTAATTAAGTTGCAGCTACCAGCATGTGCTATACATCTACTCCAACAGCTAGACAAGTCACTATTTAAGTGCTTTAAACTGTACTAGTATATCCAAACAGCTAAAATGTATTGTGAAATATCTTGCGCAGATTATTACACAACTAGCCGCTTAAGGCGGCCAGCTGTCCGCCACGCTAAAGGTTTTCACAAATAAAGTTTTTTAAAACATAGCAGGAAATTTGAAGATTAGTGGACAATTAAAGTGTTCCTGTCCTGCAACGTTGTCTTCATACCCAGTTCTGCTGCAGATGTGTTATAGCTCTTGAGGATGTTTGAAGATGTAACTTTGCTATGGTAACCTAAGGCCTATGATAACCTAACCGATAATATAACTATCAGGTGGAGACTTTTTTTTAAAAAAAAAAAAGGCCTCAGAAATTGTAAAAGCATACAAAAGTTGCTTTCGAAATCATCATTGGCCAATAGCTGAAAATTACAGCGCAGTTAATAAGATATTTAAGAAACAGCAATAAAATATTCCTATTTCTTCCTAATTTTCCCCTAATAAAATATTAATATTCCTATAACTTCCTATTCTTGTAAAACTTCTTTATAAACAATATTTTTAGTTTTTCCATTTGGTGCGAATAAGTATAAGTTCTTTTCTTCACCAACTCTTGAGCAGCCAACATAAAGCTGTCCATGTGAAAAGCAAGGCTTCTGCAAGTCAAGACCAACGACTTTTAAAGATTGTCCCTGAGATTTATTTATACTCATCGCAAAACTAAGTCGAACAGGAAACTGAAGTCGTTTAAACTGAAATGGATTGTCTGAAGATATGATGGGGATGCGAGGAATAAGCACACTATTTCCTGTTGACTGTCCTGTTATAATCATCGCTTCAATAACATTAGGCATCAATTTTTTCACAATCAATCTTGTTCCATTACACAATGCAGGTGGATCCAAATTTCTTAAAAGCATAATTGGTGCCCCAATTTTCAATTCTAATTTATGTGCAGGCACTCCAGGTGGTTCCAATGAGTTCAAAAATTCTGTCGGATAGTTGACAACTTGATCTATTTCCATGACAGCGTCCATCGACTTGTAAATTTCCAGAGCACCAGGTAATTTTTTTAAAAGTTTGTTATTTATCACGTTAACAATATCATTTGTTGGAGAAAGGATAGCTCTTTCACATAGCCATTGAGGGTTGCAGTAATTTTCATGAATATTAGGAAAAACCATTTCTTTGAGTTCGTCGGTTGTAGCAACACGATTTCCAATATTTTTCACATCTATAAGCCCTTCTTTATCGCCACTAATATCACCATTTCCAAGTCTTAGAAGATTGTTGGCAAATTCCTGAGCAAAGACTTCTCCTGTTAAATGAACTCGCATATTTGTTTTCAGCCGCAGTCTTTGAACATTTGTCCAAATGTAAGATGACTTTATACATGCATGTATTTCATCTGCCTTTGTCCCACGTTGTATTACGGGAAGTGTTTGTCGAAAATCACCAGATAAAACTAAAGTTACACCTCCCATACACTTGTTGTTTTTTAAAAGGTCTTGCATAGTGATATCCAGGGCTTCTAAAGCAGCTTTATGTGACATAGTGCACTCATCCCAAACTATTAGTTTACATCTTCTAAGAACATCAGCTTTGTGTGAGCTTCTGGAAATATTGCAGGTAGGATGCTCGACGGTTGATAAATTTAAAGGTAATTTAAACACTGAATGAGCTGTTCGTCCACCAGACAAAAGAGTTGCAGCAATACCAGAGGATGCAACAGCAAGTGCAATCTTATTTCTTTGTCTCACTTTTGCTAAAATCAGATTTATGAGATAAGTTTTTCCTGTTCCACCAGGTGCATCCACAAAAAATATTCCACCGACGTCATTAAACACAGCAAATAAGATTTTCTCCAAAGCTTCCTTCTGGTCTTGAACCAGATTTGGCTCATTCGAATCAATGTATGATGTCATTTCATCTGTATTGTAATTTGTTGCCCTCAAAATTTCTCTGTTTAAGTCAATGGTACCTGTTTGTTGTGGCAAAGGAAGTCCATAAGTTTTTAAACCAGAACCACCCAATTCTTTGACCTTGTTTTCAAGAAGAATTAATGCCTGATTGAAGATGGCATCATCATAATTTAAATCCATGTCAGTACTTCTAATCCTGGCCTGGTGCAAAACATCTTCAGCCATATTTTCTCTTTGTAAATTCCACAATTCCAGAGGGTTTGCAATAGAACATGTTTGCAACATAATTGCAAATAAATTACGCAGCATTTCAGGTGATCGAACAACAGCAGCTTCTTCTAGCGTGCTTTTCCAGTGCGAGTCATCTTCAAGAAGTCCTCTTACCTGGCAAGCCTGCTTAAATGTTTCGCATTTTATTTCTCCAAAAGTCTTTAAGTCATTGAAAGATGTAGGTCCGTGCACCTCATGAAGCAGCAGTCGAAGATGAAAACATTCGGAATTGTTAGGATGAATAGTGTAGACGCGACCAAGTGCATCACTTGATTTAATTCCTGGGTCTTCAGATACTGTCTGACCAGATTTCCGCCGAACCCACTTTTTGCTGCTTGCAGACCATGTATAATACTTTGGCAACTGATTATACAACAAAGTGCGAGCAAAATCATCGTTTTGACATAAGCTAAAAAAAGAAGTAAGTGTTGTGGCTGGTGGAGCTTGAGCTCTTTCCCGTGCATTTTCTGATGTGAAGTAAACTCGCTGGCCATTCTCTAAGTGTACACTTAAATGAACAACTGTTGGATGCCTTTCATGTATAGGGAAACCCAAAATACGCCACACTGCCTCATTGCTACTGATGTATCGTCCTATTTCATAATGCTGTACTTCATCATGCACACTTTCGTCGTTGGCAATGTTAAATACAGCCATATCAGATCCTTTGTTTACGTATTTGCAAACATATTTTATAGATTTTATCGAATTACAAAATTCCACATTAATATGGGCATTAAAAGTTTTTGACAACAATGGACAAAAAGGAACTACCCATCTATTATCAATAACAATATCAGAACTCCGTACTTTTTTAACTGTCGTATAACCACCATCCTCTGGACTCTGTCGACGATACAGGGGATATCCATCTTCCCCTGTTTGTGTTTCTTTCAAAAAATTTCGAGGATACCTCTTCGTACATTTTCCATCTTTCATGCAAGGAGACTGTTGATTCAGGATCCCACAAGGGCCATGTATCATTTGCGTCTTAATAACATCATGCAAAACTGGATCAATTTTTGGATCTGGTATTTCTGCACTTATTACATTATCTATGCTATGGACATGGATTTTTTCATGCAGCCAAATTAAGATATGAGCATGTGGGAGACCACGTTTTTGCCACTCTATTGTGTACATAAAACATTGAACAGAGCCAAATACTTTTCCTTTGTTGATGAGAATCATAAGAGCTCTTAGTTTAAGATGAAAAACTCTTGCTAGCAAATCATGTCGATCGTGACTTCTCTGCCTAGGCATTAATTCATTGGTAACCTCCTGCCACTGAGGATTACAGGTGAATGTAATAAACAAATCAGGCTTCCCGTAATTTCTAACATATGTCATCGCATCTTGAGTTCGCTCATGCATGTAGCGTGGACCACCAGTAAATGTAGAAGGTAAAATTACCATTTTACCTATATCATGAACACTCCCGTCTCTGTTTAGGGCATCCTTGAGATGAACATACTCTTCAACACGTAGTTTCTTCTGGTTCAAGCGTACAAACCTCAGTCGCTCAGATTCAATTTTTGCGAACATGTCCACAATAAATTGATTAAAAAGTTCCTTGCATCTCAAAATAATATTGAAATTTGCAGCTCGAAACATAATTCGATGGGCATAAAAATCCATTGCTGAAATTTTCTTAGAAGTCGGGAAGCCAGTAGTTGGGTTTACTTGCCTTAGTTCAAAATGGTAGCCGTCTTCACCTTGCCAGAACATCAAAGGATACTGCAATGCATCATATGCTCGGTGTGTTTCTGCAATTTTTTTAATTTCATTACTTTTCAATTCCAATACTATATCTCTGCTGCTGTATACATCACCTGCAAGAATAACTGCCACCTCCGATGTATTTGGAGCATTAAATCGTCTTTCATGCTGACCGACAGGTGTTTTATCTGCCTGAATTATAACTTTTAATTCAGGAGTCATTTTCTCCATGGCCAACTTAAAACTTCTCACGTAATTATTGTGTTCATGCAACATTTCTTGCAAACTTGAAACTAATGCTTGTTTTACTTTCAAAACATTCCTGCAACGTTGTTCGGATTGCTTTTCCTGATCACCTACAAAGTATAATTGAAGAAAATTTGGCTTATCATTTATTTGTGGTTGTAGGCTTCCTAATCTGTGGTACACTTGTCCCTGAACTTTGAAAGTAGGCATAAAGCCTTGTTCCCGAATTTCACTCCCAGATCCAAATGATGTCATCTGAAAGCATGAATTGTATCTTCTGATGTTACTCTGAAAATGTACTGTTTCAATTGAAGAATCTGTTAACAATGCCAGTAGAGGTTCAGGAGGTGTTTGAAGTTCACATAGCTTAATTTTTCCATTGCTACAACACATACTTGGTGTTTCACCTTTCCATTTTAATGCCTGGCAAGAAATGCATTCTGTTGCCATTCCGCCAATTTCTATCAATGGATCTGATGCATAACATAAAGATGGGTTGTACATAAATGCAGAGTTTTCCTTGTCTTGCCACAAATGCAATCGAGCTTGGGATGTTGAAGCACGATTTTCTTCTAGCCTTCTTCGACGTTCCTGGGATGTTTCTCGGGTCCTTGCATTTCTGGTTGAGACACGATTATTTTCTAATCTTCTTCCGCGTTCTTCAGATGTTTCTCGGGTCCTTGCATTTCTGGTTGAGACACGATCATTTTCTAATCTTCTTCCGCGTTCTTCAGATGTTTCTCGGGTCCTTGCATTTCTGGTTGAGACACGATCATTTTCTAATCTTCCTCCGCGTTCTTCAGATGTTTCTTGAGCCCTAGCACTGCTTGTCGAAATTCGGTCATATTCCATCCTTCTTTGACGTTCCACAGACGTTTCTTGGGCCCTTCTTCTTCTTTGAGAATCTCTTAATGTCTTTTTCTTTGACAAAATACAAAGTTTTTTGGAAGGCGGTTCTGCCATATCAGTAATCGGGTGTTTAAGAAGTCAACGAATACTTTAGAACAGCAATTACTATGAAAGCAAATCATGAAACTTCAATATTAAAATCTAAGTGCCTACCTGCAAACTGAAACTTTCTGAAAATAACTAATTACATTTAATAAAAACTGTTAAAATAAAGAATAGAAAAACCAAAGAGATCCAAGGTAAGTGTGATCGTTCCTTCAAAAACAATTAAATTCCTATTTTATATATTATATAGCTACTACGCTTAAGAAAAAAAAACGAAAATGCTAAATACATGAAAAGAACACGAAAACGAATTAATTTTTTATCGTATCAACTTCTATTTCTATATAATTTTTTATGGTATCAATTTATATATCTATATCAAAACAAAAATTATCGTTTTCGCTTAAGAAAAAAAAACAGAGCGTGGAAAGAAGAAGAAAAACTTATTATAACAATTATGAACAGCGACAAATATATCAAAGCGAATCGTTCTATTTACGTATCGAATATGTTGCCACATTTTTGACACAAAAGTTAAACTTTTCTCCACTTTGATAAATGTATGCTAATGCGAACCTTACAATTAAATTATTAATTCCTTTGTGTATTATTGGTTTAAGTTGTCGAAAATTAATATTTCAATTGTAAGGTTCGCATTAGCATACATTTATAAGAGTGGAGAAAAGTATATGCATTTTTTAATAGTTTTTTGAATATGGCTCTTTGAAAACGAATATTACGTCAAGTGCTCAGGTATTATAATTTTGATCTAGTTGCGCTTGTATAATTTTGATCTAGTTGCGCTTGTATAATTTTGATCTAGTTGCGCTTTCTACGTCATTTTGCTAACATCGTTTGGTTTGTTATTTAACATCGTTTGGTTTGTTATTTCTAAGTTAACTTTCAAAAAATTAGCTGGCAACAGCAACGAAAAAGCAGAGATTTTCTTACAAAATGACTGATAACTAAAAAACTAATCCAAATTTTTGAAAAAGAAAAAAAATACTTCTTCATTATGTCAAAACACAATTATGTGCCGAGTTTCGTGCCTTGGCGAGGCTTCTGGGGCGATATATTGTGATTACAGACAGACACACACACAGCCGCGTTTATTATTATGTATAGATACCAAGATTTGAATCTTGTGGCTGAGGATTACAATAAGACAGAACAATTTGTATATTTTATAACAGGCTTTGAACTCCCGACCTAATTTCAAGTTTATGATTATCAATGTTCAACTCCACAACATTATATTTTTAAGAGAACCCAGAAGACGAGAACTCCTGGATCAGGTATTGGGACGAATTAGGTTTTATGGCCACTTTTTGATGGATTTAATCTAAGTTGGTTAGCTATGGAACTTTTGATGGAACTAACTACATTTGTATTACATGGAGAGGAAAAACACGAAATTCTAGCAGAGTTTGCTCAAAGGCTCGGAGATTTTCACCCATTTTCCTTCCACCATTGAAGGTATTTTACGCCCGCGACGTGTTTAATGTGAACTGAGTGCAAAATTCTTATCCACTAGCAACCACTAGGATTCAAACATATTTCACATAATTGCCAAAAGTACGCTATATTCCTGAGCCACAATGGCGCAAGCCACAATTTTTTATTTACTTTGGAACCACTGTTGAACAACTAACCTATTTTTGAGTTTATGACAACCAATGTTCAACTGCTTAGCCTTGTCATTTTGAACACAATCCAGAAAAGGAAACTGCTAAATCAAGTATTGGATCATAAAGGATTCAGTATATATGTAATCTGTACTGTAATCACTCGTTGTAATTCCGTTTTTTAAATTAAAATTGCAGCTATATAGACAATTTTGCTACAAACTTTTAGAAATTTTGTCTCCTACTTTCTTAAAACTTTAATTCTCTAACAGCTGTAAAACATTTTTTGAAAAAAGTTGCTCGCTTGCAATGCATTTCTATTGAAATAATCAATAATCTCAGTTGGAGGATCTGTTAATTACCACGTCTTTTAAAAACTAATCACTATTCCTCCATATTTAGATTCGTTGGAGAAATTGTCAACACAGATAAGTCAAAACTTATCATCAGATGAAACAGGTAATATAAAAAAAAATTTAAAGTCAATTCCTACTTCGGTCAACAAAGAAATTGTTTATTTTAGTTACTTTTTAATAAAAAATTACAATTGATTTAAATGTGTATGTACACGTGACAGAATCACAATATTAAGTGAAGCTATTGACGGTATTTATTCCTAAATTTATATACTGCTAAATATCGTATGTAAGGGAAATTTTTTCTACTAAAGAATTAATATTTGAAATTATGCACTAAAGAATTAATATTTGAAATTATGCACTAAAGAATTAATATTTGAAATTATGCACTAAAGAATTAATATTTGAAATTATGCACTAAAGAATTAATATTTGAAATTATGCACTAAAGAATTAATATTTGAAAAACCTGTATTAACATCAAGTGTCATACACTACAAGTTTGAAAAAAATGTATTTCAACTTCAGTGGATGAATAAAAAGTATTTTTTGAACAAGATATATAAATATATATAAATATATATTGGGTGAGTGCAAACTAATAGCAGGCATTGAAGACATAAACCGATAACAAACAACGTCACACTATTCACAGACAACATCTCAGTTTCAAATAATCGGACTTGCTATTAATAGCAAACTAAATTGGAACTATCACATTGGAAGAAATCACTAAAACACGACAAGCAGCTTTTGCAAATCTTAGACCAATATTTAAATTTCGAAATCCAAGCTGCCGCAAAGTAGTCAGAGACTTTTATACATCAGCTGCATCAGGCCCATCATCACATTACCAGCCCAACCTTTAACCGCTTAAGCAATAGACAGATAAGGAAATTAGAGACAATTCAAAACAAACTATTAAGGCGAATATAAATTCAATCCATCAGGAGAGATCGCAATATCCTTTTTCTAGTGATACTCCATGACTTCCCAGAACATCGGGACTTTATTTCCACAAAGAATCTGCTGTCCTTTCCAGCCCTAATCGAGAAATTTAATGGAGGGCGTTACGCCATCCATTGCTACAAGTGCCAGAAATTTGGACATGCACAGAAAACATGCTCAAGTGATCCAGTCTGCATGAAATGTGCAGGAGCACATTTTACCTACAAGTGCGTGAAGCCTCTCTCCCTTCCGGCCACATGCATCAATTGTCAAGGCGATCACCCGGCCTGTTTTACGGGCTGTGGTGCTCGGCCGAGGCGAAATCATCGCACCTTCACGCGTAGATCACAAGATGCCCCCAGTAGTGCAGTGAAGTTCCTAAAGATCATCAAAGAACTTCAGGAACTTTTGAAAGACGAGAAAATCATCTCATTAATCATCTCCCTGCTCCCAGCCCTAAAGACGTAGATAAGGAGCCTCACCACCAAGCCTGCTACGTCTTTCATGATGCCTTTCATTATTTTATCGCATTTCAGGTTCTTTTCCGAACCACCAATACAACTTTCCTATGTATGTCCCTTTGGGATATTTCATGATGAATGGGATAAGGGCCATTTAGGCCTCAGATGCCCAGTTCTAAAACAACGAACGAGCAAACGAGATCGCAATATTGCAGGCCAGCCAGCTACTGCTATTTTTGCAATATACTTCACAGAGTATAAGACATTTAAAAACCAAAGCTTTCGAAAATTTTGGTAATTTGTCCAAACAAAATTTTATAAAGTTTATTGTTCTAAATTTGTCTTCAGCCCGGTGCGGAATTCGTACGGTCCAGCCAATACTGGGGATTCGTAACCGGTTCACCTCATTCGAAGGCAAACGCTCTGTTCCCAGAGCCACCACGGCTCACTACTTATCACTTGTTGATATTAACCCTTTGCTTACGGCTGGTACGATAAGTGGACCAGAATGACGTCATCATGCTAAGCGCCGTAATCGAAAGAATAAATCCATGATCTGATCACTTATAACTGAAATCTTCTACTGTTTATATGCCAATTAGTCCCTGTCGCCAACAGGTTTAAATCAGATGGAAAAGTGGTGATTCTGAATCACTGCATATCGAAGTGGAGAAATTGATTTTGTTTCTTAAAAATTAGATAACTTGAAAATCTTTGTATATCACCGAATTAGTAATAAAGGTGAAAAAAATAACTTTGCGTGACCATCAGGCACCATAATTTTGCAAATTTAATTTTAAAAAAATTTGGAACATCACAAGTACGATGTGTACTAATGCATTTATTTTATAACTGTTCAGTAATGCATCGAAAAAAAAGATGCAATGTTCTAAATAACATATAAATCGTTTTATGTCAGTTTGTTTGGTAAAAGGAGAAAATTTTTTTTTGCAACGAACAAACAACGGTTATAGCCGTCGAGTATTTTAATAAAAGAACTGTTATAAAATGAGGAGATTTTCACTTCTAAACATTCGATCGCCGCTTAATTTTATCTGATAGTCATTAACAATTGAAGAAAGGTGCTCCTAAGCACGATCCTCAAATTAAAAGTGTACGGCAGAGTGTTAAGTATTACCAAACAGTTTAGTAGACAATTTTGTGAAGACTGTTAGTTAATGAAAGACATTGTCAGTGTCGTTGGATTTATAATCTGCTTTTACGATTTAAAAATGTCTTAAATGCGAATAGTTCAGCTGGATATAAAATCTTTATCAATCGAGTATGTTTGCGCGATCTTAAAATGCTTTAGTTTAAACGCTTCATTCATTTCAAAAGCAAAGATACTTAACGAAAGGAAATGGATTTGTTTCGATTACTTTTCGATATGCATTATTTAATATCTCCGTGTTTTTTTTTTTACTAAACTCAACTAAATTCATAGTTATAGTTTTGATTTTAAACACATTTAAAGAGTGATTGTAAAACGGCTGGTTAAATTAAGCGGGTTAAAAATGGTTTAATTTTTGCGAAATGTTTTGGTTAAGTTTTTATAAAAATGTATAAAAAATCTTTTCAAAAATTTCTTGATGCCGGCATAGTTTTTGAAAATAAATAAACAAATAACCATTAGATAAAACCTCTTTGAAAAGGTTAGCCTTCTTTATGTAAACTTGATATCTTGATCTAGTTTTCTCATTCGTTTTCATAGCATCAAACTTAGTTTATAGCTCAGCTTCATCACATTACCTAGAACAAATGATATCAACGTTGTTTAGCACAACACACAATAGATCTATCTATCTAATAACAGGGCTACACCACTGTTATTTTGGGGTTGTTTTTAGTTCAAATTAGGAGTCATGAGCGAAATCATTCTTCACACGCTCTATTTTAATGTAATATAATGAATGTAGAAGTTCTCATCCACTCTCCCCAACTAGCGGGGGGTGGACAAAAATCCAAACAAATCCGGCAAAGCTTATATTGTCAACATCATCTACCAAAAGACATACAAAAACTACCGTTCCTGCATCAAATACTACAACCAAAAGTAGGTAAAAAGGTCAGTCGGGCATTCTTGTATCCCTACGCATCATCGAAAATTATTTAATACCTCCTTATATGGAAGTGAAAGAAAGAAAGATTTTGAAATAACTCCTCCTTTGAAATATGAATCTAATTTGTAATTCATTGGCATGTTTTCAGCCTTGAAGTCCCAAAATAGAATATCTCTGCACCTATTATTTACCAAAGACTTTATGAAAACGAAAGAGTTTCAATGCTTTTATTAATACAAAAATATTTTTCATAATTTTTGTATTACATATAATAACAGGGCTACATTCCTGTTATCATTGGTGTGTTCATCTTTAGAAATGCAGTCAAAAGCCATAATAAGTTATCAAAAGGTTTATTAAAAGTTATGCTGGTGGTTATAGCAGCTCACATCTCCGCTCCACAAGGGAGGGGGTGTGGACAAGACTCCGGATGGTTCCGGCAGATGTTTGTTTGAGCACGTTATTCAGCAAGAGACATGCGAAAACAATCGGTCTAGCATTAAATACTACAGAGATTGGTGTAAATTAGGTTCCAGTCGTACATACCTTTGTTAATCTATGCATTATGGAAAATCATTTAATGCTTCCTAATATGGAAGTGAAAGAGGAAAAGATTCTAAAAATAACTCCTCCTTTGAAATATAAATCTAATTATTATTTAATGGTATGTTTTCAGCCTTGAATTCCCAAAATAGAATATCTTTACGCTTAACTCTTTAACAAAGACATTTTATGAAACCGTAGGAGTTTTAATTCTTTTATTAATACAAAAGTATTTATTATTTTTGTATTAAATATATATATATATATATATATATATATATATATATATATCAATAAATAAATACAAGAAAACACTAAGAAAGTTAAGAAAAACAATAAGTATCATTGCGGATATAATCGTGTGGGCTGAAGAAAAGATTATATCTTTTTTTTCCGGTTTTTTTTATTAACAATCCATCTTTTTTTTTTTTTTTTTTTTAAATAAAATGCTGTTTGTTATTTTTTTTACTTATTATTTCCCACCCCCTTTTTTCATATGTCTATTATTTTTCTTTGTTTTATTCTTCATTTTGAACTTATATATATATATATATATATATATATATATAGTATATATATATACAAAGCACAGCGCACCTCCTGTCTTAAAAATCCGCTGTGACTTCCACAGTAGGCTTGCTGATATTGGCAAGTAGCATTAATAAGAACAACAACAAATACAGGTGTGATGTTGATTTATCGTCAAGATAAAAACTTCCGTATGCAGGAGTGCTACAGGGGACTAAAAATGAGAAAAGTGGTAGAAATTCAATTCATTTTTACTTCTATTATATAATCTCTTTAATTAATCATTCGTAACTACTACTAGAGCTTAAATATCAAGTTATTCATATTTAAAGCAAAAACATACTTTGCAAAAACCCAAGAGCTCCATTTTGCTCCCCAAATTTTAATTTTATCATGTATGTTTCTTAGTTTAATTTCAGGATGAATGGGAAAAGGGCCGTAAGGCCTCAGACGTCCAGTTCCACTATCACGAACGAACTTTGCGAAAACCTTCGATAGTGATCAAAAAACAATATATTTTAAAAAGTTGCCAATTTTAATCTCCTTTAATAAATTGAATTTTATTGTTCACCTCTTTTTGCATTTTTAGTCGCTCTTCGCAACCCTGTACTGATCATAAAATTAGCAATCATAGTATTCCTAGATGTGATTTAAAATAATTACCTATCAATAAACTAAATATCAAACCAAGTGGAATTTCCCTGTCTTAGTGGTCGCTTCAATTTAAATATGTACTGTCCTAAAAAAGCAAAAATTGGTTTTAAAAACTCGAATAAAGAAGTCATAAAATTCTTTTTATATGCTTTTAATTTAAAATTAAAACTTCTTTTTCAAGATTTAATTAAGATCTTCACCAATTGCCCAGTTTGCAGCTCTAGTGCGACGTAAATGAACAACAACCGCAACACCTCAAGATTTAATTTCAAAGAACCGTAATTTTTTCTCCTTAAAAACAGTATGAACCCCGAAATAATTTTCTTCTAGTTGATTTCAGATTTCTTTATTGCATTTTTGCTACCAAGATGCTTTAAAATTACTTTTACAAAAAATTTAAAATTACCTCTATTTGTATTTTTAGTCATCCGTGGGAACACTGCGTATGGAGCCTTACTCGAAAATGAGAAAAATCTCCTAGAGAAATGTTCCAAGCGTAAAATATCAGTGAATTATACGACGCATTAATCGTTATAAAATATATACTGTTTCTCACTTGGAAATAATAAATACAGGTGAATAAATATTAGTTAGGAAAAGTAAAAGATTTCATCTTTAGCTCTTTCACTTGGCATTAAAAAGAATCATGGTCTAAAATGATTTTTTTAGAGATCGAGAATCTGAAAACTGGCTTTAAAAGTCAGGCGCCATCTGAAAAAAGTCACACGCCATAATTGGTTGTAAGATAATGTCCTGTAAAGGTACTTCCAGACAATCGAGGATGTGTTCTGGGGAATCTGGATTTAAATTGCACTGGTTGGGGAGTCTTTGCTCCAGAATTTGAAGGTTAAGCCTTTTGAATGGCCACTGATGAATGGCGAAACTGCTGCTGTGAAACTCATGGAGAAGGTTAGGAGCTGCTTCTTAAGTCCAGAAGACCCGGAGCACCTGAAGGAGAAAGTGTAACTAGGCTACTTCGCCTGCTTGATTTAGCTGGGTATAATGGAATGGCCTTCACGCCTCAAATCTCTTTCGAATGGCCTTCATGCCTCAAATCCCACATAGTTACCACTATGATGGTCGGTCACGAAAGTGTGAAGCCTCTATAATCCCTTCAACCTCATGACCCCCTTAGCTTTAAACTGGCTATTGCGGGAATGTTTTACTTTACTTTTATAATGTAAATATTGTTTTTAAATTTTGAAATTCAAAATCTGAATTCATTTTTAAAAGTTCAGCTTGAGTTTTAAAATAAAAAAGTTTTTTTTTTAATTTAAAAAATTAAAAATTTAATATATAATATTTTTCATAAACGATTAATAAAAAAATAGGTTTTAATTACACTCTTAACAAAGTGCAGTCAGGATCCCGTCGTATAATAATGCAAATAAGATGCTAAACTTTAAACTAGAAATTTATTAACTACGTATAAATTCGAATACATTATATCTTCGTTGCAAGCAAGAATAGAATGCAAATTGATGATATAGATAATTATTAATTTACGTCATTTAGATAAAATGTTCGAAGCGACATGCGAAAATTCCAACGATTAAATTAGCTTATAATTTTATGAATGATATGCTAATGTATTGCAATATTGAAATTTCGATGCTGTTGGATTTGAAGGAAAGTATTAATATCGTAGTATAATAATGGAAAGAAAAGCGAAACTCCAGAAGCTGTTTCTTAGAAAAAATTTAGATTTAAAACATTATTAGGGGAGTGCTAAATGATGAGATACTTATTAAATTAACTCTCCTTTTTTTATTCATGAATAAGAAAGGTTTATAACGTAAGACGCTTTTGAAAATAAAGATTAGGACAAAATAATTATTATGATGATCAATACTAATATGGTGTTTATGTAACTAGCGTAGATCACTAGGGATTGTTTAAATTTTCAATTTTCAAAATCAACGATTTTGCAAACAGGGAAAAAATTTTCTTTTATGGTATATTGTCGAGATAATATAATAACATATCAAAAACGTAAATTATAATTGTTATAATGGTAAATAGGAAACAAAAAAGTAAAATGTAAGTGTTCATTTCTTGTTTTTTCAATTACATTTCCATTAAGAAACCACGGTGAAAAATTGTCTTATTCAACCCCACAATTTTCATGAGGCCGTATCCTAGACCAGCGGTATCCAAAAACTGTTCCGTTCACGTGATCATTAATTTACGCCAGACGTGAATTCTCCCATTTGTAAGAAATTTCATTTTCAGTTTTTCAATTCAAAATTAAATTACCAAATTCAAAATTAAAGAATTACGTTTTTCTGATAACTATTCTTTTTTAAAAAGCGCAATACTGCTTATTTCAATGTTGACAATTACGTAGTTGCTTCATTAAATGTCTGAAAAATATACTAGGTGTAGTTAATTACCACTGTCCGATATACATTTTACCGGCACTTGACCTATATTCGAAGTTACCCTTTCGAAACATTAAGTTTGATTCCCAGAACGTGAAGATACGATCATTCGGTCAAACGTTATTCAGGAAGATTCGCTTTTTTTGGAGCACTGTACTACTTTTGAATCATAATTTGAGTATTGTATACATTTTATTTTATAACCATAGTTGAACAGCAGCCCCAATTTTAACTTTACGACTACGACCCCATTCAGAAGACAAGGAAACTCCTGGATCAAGAGAAATTTGCTTTCGTGGAGGAATTTTTGATAGAGTTAACCCACGCTTGAATTACATGGAGAGGAATATCACGAAAACCTCCCATGGTTAACCTAATGGTGGATATATTTTAAGTGAAGTCTTCGAGTACATATATTTTAAGGGAATTATTTCATCTTCCGTAGAAAAAATTGTTTTATGTTACGAAACAACAATCTTTGAGGAGCAATCATTGGGTTTTGTGAACAACAATAAACAGGGAACTTGGCCCCAAATGAATTATATTTATTCTCTATCGTTAAATTCTTGCTATAATATTTTAGCTGATAACTCTTAGCAGAAAGAATGAAAAAAAGAGAACCTATATGATATGGGACAATTTAAGTCTCGCTTTTCTGTTTGAAAAATTCTTGATAAAGCTTTTTTATGAAGTAATTTGTTTGATCTTTTCCTAATTGAGGTAGGTTTGAAAACAACATCTGTTACAAAATTTACCGCTTAATTAATCCAATTTTTCGATAGAAGAAAAATGACTTTTCCGCGCGTGTCTTTATTTCTCAATTAAGAAACATTCAAATCACCATCACCACAAACTTTGAAAAAAGATTTCAGGAAATACCACGGAGGTTTTTATTCAAAAAATTCACAATCGTAGAATAGCATGGTTGCAAGTTCAACGGTCCTTCATTAGGTTAAAAACATTAAAAAAAAAACCTTTTTATAGTCTGGTATTATAATTGAAACATCATACACAAAATCATATAGCCATGCATTTCGGAAAAGAAAACGGTCTTAACCTCCTTAAGAGATTAAGAGAAAATGAGCGGTGGAAATATTAATGTCGAATTTTATTCAATTTATATAATCTCAAAATGAAGAAAAAATGACTAAGAGAGAATTGAAAATATACCATGCGAGAAATGTGAATGTTCTTCTATATATATTATCCAATAAAGTTTTGGTGTTGGAAGAAATTACTATTTGTTGAAGATGTTGTATTAACCATTCGTAGGAGAGGAATTTGATTGATGTATTTTCAGTTGTCCAGATTTTATTCCGGTGAAGTCGACAAGCAGTTATTTAACAAAAACTATAAACTGCTTAATAAAGAATGAAACTATAATAAATAAAAATTCTAGATTTTTGAAATTAGTGTGGAGTTCCAAAGTAAAAATTAATCTAAATTTTTAATATAAATATACATTATCAAATTATAAATTTGGAAAATGGCCTGGATAGTGTGGTAGCTGGGCTAAGCCCTACAAGACACCTCAGTCCACCAAACAAATCAAAAATGCGAGTCTCATGCATATGTTAGCATAGTTTTCGCGAAGGAAAGTTAAGGAATCCATGTATTGGTTATTAATTTATTAAATTTAATGCCAAGGCACATATTTAGCCTAACGCATTCAAATGTGTTGGCGGGAAAGAAAAGCGTGAGAAATAATAATGAATCTAAAACATTAGCAACCATACAAAGGTTTTCGAATTTTATGCTAATGTGTTAGAGGGAATCTCAAAAAATAGATTTTATTCTACTCTCAATTCAAGGTTGTGGCATAAAAAGGCTACAGATTATTATTAACGATTTTTATTTATTGAAAAAGTATTAAATAAGATAATGATTTCGATTTTAAATGTTAGGTAATATGTTGTGCATATTTCAGCCTGACGTAAACTTATTTAAAAGTTTTGAATTTATATTAAAGAAGACAAAATTAAAATTACGTTCCAATCCCTTTTCGGATTTTTCGTTCCCTGTATCGACAGATTTCAGCCATTAAATGAATATCATCACAAAGAATGAATGCTAAACAATGCTATTTTCAAAACGAGATGTTCCTTTTTCGATATATTGGTTTCGTTTCAAAACTTAATTTAAATATTGCTATTATGATGACAAAGCATTATTTGATGACAAATATTTCTCAATGCTCTCATTTATTATTGGACCAATCTGTGCTATTGAATTAAAGCAGGCTCAGTAGTATGCACTTTCCTAATGCCTTCGTTTGTTATTGGACATGGTTATAAAAGTTAAGAGTTGCATTGATGAATAAACAAAACTTGCAATCATCAAATTATGTTATTTAACAATAAGGATTTAAGGGGGGGGAGGAGCTAGTTTGAGCACTTTCAGAAACATTTTCCAAAAAGTTAACTAATCATTATTTTTTTCATTAAAAATTAAACTTTGTTTTCATTTTGGATGATAATTAAACTAATTTTGATGTAAAATTATTTTTATTTAAGCTGTATTTTAAAAGACAAAACTACCTCCAGCATTGAAGTGAATTTAATAGATATATTTAATTTTTCTAATAATTCTGGGAGTCCTAATGATATTGGCATGCCCACTCTAGCCCCTTTGCTTTGCATCCACACTTCAGCTTAGCTCCCTGTTGTCGTTATCATTTGTTCTTTAAGGTTTAATATCGTTAATTAAAAAAAAGGCAAATCAAAGATTATTATTAAAATATGTGATAAACATATTCATCCACAATATACTATCACTTATTGTTAAAAAAGGTGAATGAAAGTTTTTCAAATCGCTGTTAAAAAGCATAAATAGCAAAGTTGCTCTTCAATCATAAGAACTTTATTTCAAAAACCTAAATTTGTTACGAAAAAACCTCCCTGTGTCGTCACGCAACTTACACTCTATAACAAAAAAATCGACGCACCAAGAAAGAGTTGACCGATTGAAACGAAAATTGGTGGATAGGAAGACAATGTACAGAATAGTAAATGATTAAAATTTCAGAACAATTGAATAATTTATTGCAGAGTTACAGTAACAAGTTCAATAAGGTGTTGACCCGCCTCTAGCCTGGATACAAGCTTCCACACGGCATGGCATAGACAGATAAAGCTCCCGGATGGTCTCTTGCGGTATTTCCTGCCAAATTCGATCCAATTGTCGAACGAGGTCATCAACATTCCGTGCTAGATGCAATCGCCTTCCCATCATATCCCAGACATGCTCGATCGGAGAGAGATCTGTTAATCTGGCAGGCCAAAGAAGAGTTTGACAAGCCTGCAGAGAGTTCTTAGCAAAACGTGCCGTATGTGGTCTGGCATTGTCATGCTGAAAAACCAGCCCGGGGTGCTGCAAAAGGAACGGTAGCAAAACAGGTCTTAGGATATCGTCGACGTACCACTGTGCAGTAAGTGTACCTCTAATGACGACCAAAGGGGTCCGGCTGTCAAAGGAAATGGCACCCCAGACCATAATGCCTTGTGTATTATAACATCATACTCCAAACATTTCACACAGCAGGACTGCCAACTAAGCTTATTGTAAAAAAATGTTTCTAGTTTTAGCTAAGTAACTATTTTAGTGTATTATTTTTTACTCGTTTAAACTTAATTTCCAGACCTATAGCAAATCATACCTCTGGGGGTACTAAGCCAGGAGTTTCCTTGTCTTCTGGATTGGGTCAAAATTACAAGGCTACGGAGTTGAACATTTGCAGTCGTAAACCTAAAATTGAGTCGGCTGTTTAACGACGGATATATATATGAAAAAAATGTCTACACCACTACCCATATATGATTTAAAGATAGTTTTGTTCCGGCCTTTCCGTAGTGAGGCGTTTAAAATATTGGCAAAGTTACCAAAAATTCTGAAAGCTTTGGGCTTTAAATATCTACCACTCTATAATATATTTTCAAAAAGTGGGCTATTTGGCAAGCCTAGTGTAGGATTTTTCTAAGAAATCTATTTGCCATGAAAATATCTGCTCTAGTTTATCCCTTACGAAATATGAACTCGTGTTCGAAGATTTGGCTATATTTGATTTGGCTTATCTCCACTACGTATCAAAAATTCAAAATATCATATAAAATGCATTTGTCTCATGAAGATGGAAAATCAAACGTTTCCTCATGGTGACACATTTTTACTCATCTACAACTAAAATTTTTAAAGCAAACCTAGTTCAGAGCAAGCTGCTTTGATTATTTTCAATTAGACTCAAGGACGTAAAGACTCAACACAAACTGAACTTATGATGAATGGGATAGGGGCTGCTTTGTGGTTCTGATGCCAAGATAAATTGCACCACTAGGACTGCAGTTATCTCTTGGTGACACCTTTAGAGAGTAGGCGTAATTATCCTTATTCTACAAGGTGTATTATTTAATTCCCTACCAATTCATTAAAACTTTTGCAGAAAGTGAAGCAGTTGGCATCCCTGAAATATCCACACGCGTTCGATGATTTAGCTATATTTGATTTGACTTTTCACTACTACTTACCAAAAATTCAAAGTATCATATAAAAGGCAACATGGAATGAAATGTATGCCTAATTATCTTCTTTCTGTAAATTTTATTATACTTCGTTTCCAATTTATTAAAACTTTTGTAGAAAGTAGGACAGTTGGCATTCCTGAAATACCCACAAGTGCTCGCTGATTTGACTATATTGAATCTTTTCGCATTCCGATATCACCCCTAAATCGACAACGAAAGCCACTACTCTAAAACTCAAAATTTTAATTTCTTATTATCAGCAACCGCAATTTTCATGAATTTTAGAAATCGTAAAAAAATATTGTACCGTATAGTTTTAATGATTTCTGCACTTTTCAATTCCGACGCCTCATATCAAAGCAAATAATAGCTCCAATTATAAATTTTATCTGATAATATGAATAGACAAACTGTTTCCTCATGCTGAAGCAAAGATAGTTTTGAGCGAGCTGTTTTTATTATTTTTTATCTCTCTTAAGTTACTCAAGCTAAGTACTAGAAAAGAATGTAAGCAATCTCACTGTCTGCTAACACAAAGACTTAACACAAATACATGATGAATGGGATAAATATTCAACTATTAAGAGAGCAAAAGTTAAACCTTTCATTTAAAATTGTTTCTTTTACATATAAAATTTAAATTTTCAAAAAAAATACGATATAAGATTGATGCAGTTTTAATAGATTGTAGATTAGGTTTCCAATAAATCAGAGAAAAACATTTAAAAAAAGTATTTGGAAAAAGAATTTATAAATTTTTAACATTGAAGAAATTAAGTAAGGAAATAATCGTAGCAGTAGAACCTCCAATGAAATTCGATACTGCAAAAAGGGAATTATATTTTCTTTTTATTTCCCTTGATTGATTTTAGTTAATAGGCTGCTATTAGTTTACACGTTAGTATCCCTTAGGGATGCAATTTTCGCCACAGTCATTAACTCCTCGTTCGTACCCACGCATGCAATTACGTTTAATTGAAACTGGCTGAGAGTTTTCAGAATTTTTGCAATGAATATTACTGGATATTTTTTTTATTGTATGGCGACTGATTTGTTCTGTAGGAAGAATATATATTTTTGTAGGAGAAGAAGCATTATTTTAACTAACGATATCAATTTATCAACTTTGAAAGTTCTTTTATATGCTTATGTAGTCTGAAAATATTCGAAGTTTAACTCATTAAGGACCAAATTAGACGTGGAATTTTTTCGAAAACGATAAAGATTGATAACTCGCCAATTTATTTCATTTTTAAAATTGAAAGAAACAAATAAAAAAAAACAAGGGGAAATGCCATCAAATTGAGAAAGAAAAGATTCGTGTTCACTATGCTACATAACTGAACAATTCTTTTTTAAACGAATAAATTGCTATTTTCAAAAAAGCTGCGAGCTTGCAACAATTATTTGTGATTACTAGATTAAGTCTAGTCTATTTTTAAACAGCGCCATCAATGATAATTTGGAAAATGGCGAAAAACGACAATATAAAGAAAAGTTGTTCTGTGAAAAGGAAAAGATTTTGAGATTTGTAGTTTATAGTAACTGATTAATTCTATACGAAGAATATGTATTTTTGTTAGGACGTAACATTGTTTTAACTAAAGATATCAACGCATCAAGTTTGAAACTTCTTTTATATGCTTATGTTGCAACCTGAAAATATTAATTAAGTTTTAAATTAGCCATGGAAACTTTTCGAAAAAGATAAAGATTTATAACTTGCCAATTATTTTATATTTGAAATTGGAAAAACACGGGGAGAAAAAATCAAATTGAGAAACAAACGATTCGTTATTCCCGTAATATTCAACACCTTTTTCGGGAATAACGTGTTATTTTCATAGCTTCTGCTAGCTGACAACAACGAGTTGCGACTGTTAGATCAAATTTAATTAATAATATTGTTCCATAACACTTTTTTGCGAATAATGAGCTGTTTTCATAAATGCTGTGAGTTTGCAAAAGTTACTTGGGATTGTTAGATCAATCTTAGTTTATAATGAAATTAGATAAATTTTTTTTGTGTGAATAATATGCTATTTTCATAACTGGTGCAAGTTTGCAACAGTTATGAGTGACTGTTACATCAGGATAAGGCTATCTTCAGTCAGCGTTCTTATCTTAACCCTTTAATGCGCCATTTATTTCTACTGAAGGTAAATTAAAGTACTTTTGGAATTGAAATTGATATAAGAATAGTAATTGACATAAGAAGAAAAACTCATTTAGTTTATAAAAAAAAATCTAAATTTTAATGCCATTTTTTTGGTGGTAAGTATGTTTACCACGACCTATTGGGAACTTATTGACTTTTATTTTTCGCTATTTATAAAATAAATTTTATAAATGCTACAAACTTATACATTTATGCGTTTTCTTAAACTACAAATTTTATTCAAGCGCACTTCAAGAAAGCTGCAGTTATTAACAAATGAAAACCTAAATTAAAAGTGGTAAAAAAGCTCAACATGGGCTTCAAAAATTGGTGGTAAGTATACTTACCATGGCCTTCGAAAAGATTAATTCGGAAAATGGTGAAAAGCGTCAATGTGGAGAAAAGAACAGTTTTGTAAAAATGAAAAGTGCTTGAAATCAATTATTTTTAATAATTGAAACGCTACTCCAAATTTATATAGGAATATAAAAACTAAGAGAAATTGAGTACTATTTATTGAATTTTCATTAAAGGGCATAACGTTCGCCAAATTAGCAATTTTTAAAGAAAGCTTTTAGCTATTTGTCTGTTCTGAAGAGCAGATAATTTTTACAGCAAGGTGTGAATTCTAAAATATAGCTTTGCTTCAAGTGTAAGACAAGTATTTTCTTTGGCGAAAGATGTTAAAAAAACTCTGTTAATATAAAGATTCCCAGTTTGATTTGAAATTAATCAATCACAATTAGGACTGGGCGATATAAGAAATTTTATATCGTGATGCATCGTCAGTTTTGCTTCGCGATATAGCGATGTATCGCGATATAGTATTTTTGAATTTCATTTACTTGTAAGGCACAGAAAGTAGGATTTCTATCAAAACTTTAAACTCAGATTGATTAAAATCAATTTATGAATTTGAAAGTACATATGTTTTGCTAAAGAAAGGTATTAATGTTATATTTTCTAAAAATGATTGAGCAAATAGCAAAAGATTTCTTAGCTTAAAAATAAATAATGAAAAAATAAATAAAATTGAAATTTATCAATTTATTTACCTAACAATAACATAGAAAGAAAATTTAAAAAATAAGTTCGTTAAAAATTATTTGCAGGCTTAAAACAAATTGCTGAATAAGTTAAAAAAACGCTTTTAAAACAACCCTATTTTTTATCATTATTATTTCACATAAATAGTTAAGTTAAACTGGATAATTACCGAATTCTGAACGAAAAAACAAAGTAAGGTTTAATTTCTTGAAAATAAAATTTATGATATTCGATAATATATTCAACTGATAATATTGAAAGAAAATTAAAAAACACGATTATACTCTTTAATAAAACAAAGTGCCAAATGATTAAAAAAAAAAAAAAAGAAGTCGCAAACCTTACTAATTTTTTTGAATAAACAAAGTTGATTGACTTATGTCCGAACCCAAAAGAGAAAGAACGAGTTTTGTCATAATTTTATTTATAAAAACAAAAACAACTAAAGATTTATAAATTTAAAATCAGTAATAAAAATCCATTAAATTATTAGAAGTTTTATCCAAAAAGTTTTTAATAAATTATAATAAAGTAAAAAATAGCCTAACAAATTTAATTAGTACTTTATTTACTTAAACATATAATATCTAAATTAATTTTCACATTTAAAAATAAAAAAAAAAGTTTTGTTTTAAAAAAAAATAATTCAAAAATAAATAAAAAAATAATTAAGAAATACTTCTTTATATATTCTTTTCAATAATAGATTACGTTCAGAACAAGGTAACGACGCGATCACAATAATCTACAAGAAACGATATCATGTCGAGACAAAGAGAAAGAAAACTATGAGGCGCGAAAACGAACATGAGAGATCACGATATATGTTCTCAAAACTGATTCTGATTCTACCGCTCATCAATCAAGGCCGTTTCAACATAACGAAACGAGCATCGTCTTCCACAGCACGAATTGGCATCGGAACGCAAGAGAAGATCCTTGCGCGTCTTGTATCGCTATATCGTATATCGCTATATCATTCAACTTCTTTACTCGACGGCTTAAATCAGATTTCTGATGCATCGCCTGGAACGAAAGTCGCTGTATCGGCCTGCCGATATAGTCGACTTGTATCGACCTGTCATTTCTGGGATTCAAACCCGGCTCACCTCCTTGGAAGGTAAACCTCTGAGCCATTGTGGCCCGATGAAGATTTTTGGAGAATTAGGAGTATTTTAGAGTTAAGTAAACTCAAAAGGAATAATCTACAGCAAATCTAATAAAAACAAAAAGAATACAATGACTCGGATATCTGGCTAACCTTACACTTTTTTTTATGCTGTGATATTAGTTTTATTAAATTTGTTTTAAGCTCACGAGCTGTTAAAATTCCGAAATGATAGAACACTCTTTTGAATGGTAAAATTACACATGCATTTAAACACAAATCACAACAATGAAACTTCCTAGAATATTAAGCCTGTTCACGCTTCGACTCGTAAGTATACCATAGGCGGAGGGATGCATCAGAAGTTTCCTAAATTTCTTCCGGTAGTGGCATGCTTGTTATTGTTTACATTCAGCCAATCATCCATTAATGATCTTATGAGTTGGAATCAGTGGCGGTATCACTTTTCCTTTAGTAGGGGTACACGTTTTCCTTTCACTTTGAAAATAGTTTTGCCTAAGTAACCAATTCGATGTATCTTTGATGTCTTGGCATGTCTAGATCTTGGATTCCTGTATTTTGACACATGCTACTCCCATTAAAAGAAAAGACCTTTTATCTCCCTTTTTTCATGCAGGACGCTCTACCCAAGTCAAAAGTCTTGATGGTCCCATCAAAAAATTTTGATGGTTTATGTTGGTTTCAACGCGATTCATGATGGTCCAACATAATTTGATGGTCATCATCATCCAGTATGTTCCATTATGCGTTCATGGCTTTTGATATGCCAACAAACTACCACCATTCCACGATGGAAAAGGCTACTTTAATATACTATGACGGTTAATCCTCAAGAGAGTTTTGATTCTCAGGGATCCGTGATGGTCCATGATCGTTCTAACTATACATTTCCATGATGGCTTAATGGAAATTCTTCTTATGTTGGTCCGTCATAAATCAGTTCAAATTCTTACATTGGGGTGACGAGGGTTTTTGTTCCTTCCAACATTTTACTTTTAAGGAACTATGATGGAAATTTCTGATGGTTCAACACGAACAAACCATCAAAACAAGTTGCAATTCCTATGTTGGATTATCATAAATCAATCCAAATTCCTACATTGGGGAGATGGTTATTTGTGTTGGTTACTATCAAAAAATATAATGGTTCATGATGGAAATATTGATGGTTACCTTCAAGACAATGCTGGTCCATCAATGGAAAACCACCAAAAATTTTGACTTGGATATCTACCAATGATCTATAAGCAGATGTTGAGTTTCCTTGCTCAGATTATTTAGTTTAATTTGGTTAGTTTGAGACCAAAAACGGGAGTAGAGTACCTTTCTGATTTAATCCTTTTGAAAAAGAGTTATTTAATATTACAAAATCTAATTATTTTCGATTTGAAAAATGCCGTAATCCATTTATTAATTTTGACGAGCAATATTTATGTCAACCATGTGCGTGTGCGTGTTTTTAAAAACAATTTTAGCAGTTTATTTGATACTACCAAACCAAAAAATTTTCGCATAAAATGTGAATGTTTCGGCGTTTAAGTTTTGAAATATAAAATTGTTCCTCTTTTAATTAAAAAATATGCAATAATATTCTTTGTAATATTCTTTGCAATAATATTCTAATATATTCTTTGATTTTGAATCAAAATGACTTTAGATGCGTCTTAAGTCTTTCGATTTAGTCTTTTTTTTCGAGAAGTTATTTTAGTTTAGTTAAACGGATTAGTTCCATTGAAACGTCCACAACGGAGGCAAATTTCTCTTAGTACTTTATCCAGGAGTTCCCTTGTCTTCTGGATTGGTTTCAAACTTACAAGGATACGGAGTTGAACATTCGTAGTCGTAAAGTCAAAATTATGTCGGCTGCTCAACTAAGGTTATAAAATAAAATGTATGCAGCACTCAAATTATGTCCTACCGATTTCTTTTTTTATAAAGGCTCCTTCTGTACCCTTGTATAATAGGGCGTGTTCCTTCTCGGGCAGAATGTCCTGTATTCGACTGGCAGTGATGGCTAGTCGATACGAATTCCGCACCTGTTTTGCACAGACCACAGTGATTACGTAAAAATATACTCCTTGGTAGACGGATCATGGATTTGGGTACCTTTACTGTCAGGCTAAAAATGGGAGATTTTCGTGGTTTTCCTCTCCACGTAACGAAAATGAGGGTTAGTTCCATGAAAAAAGTCCTTCACAGAAGTATATATTCCCAATGTTTGATCCAGAAACTCCCTTGTGTTTCGGATTGGTTTCACAATTACAAGGCTACTGAGTTGAACATTCGTAGTCGTAAACTCAAAATATGTTGGCTGATCAACGATGGTTATAAAATAAAATAAAATGAAATGAAGTAAAATAAGTTGGATGTGCTTCATTATTATTCCGTTATAGAATTCTCAGTTTATATTTCTCTAACATGCAACATTTCTTTTGTGGCCATTATTATGTAACTATATATATTGAAATCCATACATTCCTTTAAATCCATACAGGGTAATCAATAAATAGTTTACGCAATAGCTATATCTCTTAACAGCAGAACGTTATTAGAAATTTTGTATTAATACGAAGGAAATAAGAAAGTGATGAGAAAAAATTCCTTGACTAGCAAGGAAATACATGGCGATAAGATTTATTGTCTTCAATAAATTTATGGCGTTGACAAAATGAATGCATTGATATTGGTAAATGGGAAGCTTCTATCTGTTCCGGTTACGTAAAATATTAGTAAATAAATGGCACGAAAGTTTCAGATAAACTGTTATTGGATAATATTAGGTCTATAAATAAGCATAAGTTATCTAAGAGTATTAAAAAACAAATTAGGATTATCTGTCGTTCTGCTCTAAAAAAATGTTTTTTTCATTTCAAAGTTTTGATATATGCTTTGATTGTTTTATTGTTTCATTATTTCTTTTGCTTTAGTCAGACTCACTAAATTTTATTCTTAAAAGTATCGACATTCTTTTTGCGTAGATGTTTAGACCAAGTAGATACTTTTTAAGTTACTTTCTACAGTTAAAAAAAATGCATTGTGATAATGATTTCAGATCCATATGTACATTTATTCAGATTACTTGAAACCTCTAGGAAAGATCGACCACCTCTATTTACGACCTGCCTTGGGAGGAGCGGAATTGTAGAAGAAAACCTTTAGGGGAGGTAAAAAGGTTTCTCCTAAAGGCTTTTGTTAAAAAGTTTTTTAAATATTTTTTTTAAAATTTTCTTTACCATTAGAAATTACCTCTGCCACAAATGCGGAAAAGGTCAAATAATGAAACACGAAAAAATATTTAAAAAAATATTAACGTAACAAATAAGTTGATTAAAATGCACTCAAAATATTTGTGTCTCTTAATTAGAGAGCTCCTTTTGACTATCTTGGAAAAAGATGGAAAAATGTCATGCTGCTGTCAGAGGTACTATTAATAATCTATTTTTAAAGTTGAAAGTTGAATTAGGAAAAAAAGGTAATTTAGCAAAAAATATGCATCTCAAGCATATTTTTTGCTAAATTACTCATTTTTTAAATCTAACTAATTTCTGTGATATGAAATTAAATGCAGACCTAAGCAAAAAACATAATTGTTTATTTATTTAAAATAGTTTTATCATTCATAATTCGCGATCGCAACGAACTATAGGGGGCGTTGTTGTATGAGACGCTTACCTGCGATTTCCATATGAACCGTCATTCAGTTACTCTGGAGACGTCGTTAATGTAGCGTGTAGCATTGCAACGTTCCTTCTTTAATGTGGCTTATTAAATTTAAAAAAGAAAAATGCTTGATCTTCTTTCTTGTACAACCGAAAACAAAATGGTATCTCTTTTTATTAGAGAAGGAATATCCAAAACACATCGGAAAAATATTTGTACATTAACAGAAAAAAATATGTATATTCTTATAAGAGTTAAAACCTAATGCCCGAGAAATAGTATTACTAAATTTAATGATATAACATGAAAGGCCCATTTAAACTTTACATTCTATAGTTTTAAGAGTCATATTAGTTCAAAAATTAAAATGAACAAAAAGTATACATAAGCCTCATAATTTTATGAAATTTAATTTTGTAAACAACGTTTTTTGACAACAATTTTTATCAAAAAATTTCAAGTTTCAATAAAAATCATTATTTAGAAACTAAGAAACGTAAAATAAAGAATGCTGACGAAACAAAAAAAAAAAAAAAAAAAAAAACAATTCTTTTTTGTCGCCATTTTTAGTGCTACGAATATTCGTCTTTGGGATTTGCCAAAAACAAAACAAGATGCAATTTTATTTTTTCAGGAGGGAAATATTTTACCGAAAAAACGAAAATGTACCAATTCCCACAACATAAAACTTTATCTTGGCAAACGTACGTTTTGGAAATGTTATTTCATTTGGAATCTTATTCATCAGAGTTCATATGGCGATATGATTGTTTTGAATCTATGCTAAACTCTATATCGGCTCATTTTCCACCGAAATCCAATTAACTATTTTGATTTTAAATAAAGTGTTTTATTTTATGAACTGTCGCAAAAATTTTAAGTGTAGATTGGCGGCACTTAAAAACCGCCAAATCTGCAGCGGCGGTGGCGTTAATACGTCGTAAGTACCGAATTTTTATTCCATACTTTTCTGAATCATATTATTTCAAACATTGGAATATACAAGAAGTATACATAAACACATAATGTTATACCATTTAATTTTTCAAAAGTATTTTGAGAACAATTTTTATCAAAAAATTATAAACTAAAAAACGGAAAATAAAGAATTCTTAGGATAAAAAAAACGATTTTAAGAATTATTAACATTGAAATAAAAACTTTCATATTGTTTCTTTTTTTTATTATTCTTATAGTTCTTAATCAGACGTAAAAAACCATTCTGTAGAGAACCATCATCAAATGAAAAAAAAATATTTACAAGCAAATTTTTTATTGTAAAAATCATTGCACTTACCTGATTTATGATTCCCGGAGAATTCCAAAATGATAAGTTCCTTGTTTGAAAACTTTATTCTCAAATAATAGATACATAGTTTATACCTTCATTACTTTTAGATAACATACTACACAGCAAAATTTTATAATTGATATGAATTTGAATGTGTAGCTAAAAACAGAATAGCTGAATTCTAGTTGAAGTTATTCTTTCAAAATTAAAAAAAACTTACCAAGAAAACAATTTAAATTAATTAAGAATCAGCACAAATGGCACTATTTCAAGTAACTTGGATAATTTTTTATTGTTGTTTTCCGAATTATATGGATACAGAAATATATACTATTCTATAACGAAGAAGAATATGCTATAACTATTACAATTCTGTATGTTCTGAATTCATATTTATTCACTGGAATGACGAAAGCAATGTTGACTTCACTTTAATTCGTAATGAATTGAAGACAGAAGAAATGCATTTTACCTTAATACACACATCTGTAACAGTATCCGAAATCGGAAGTCATCAGTTGCAAGTTTGTTGATAATAGAAATTAAAAATTATTGAGGAATTTTTCTTCAAATGTTTGGCGTGTTCTGTAACTGAAAGATTTACTTATATTCTGGAGATTTTTTTCAAGTTCTTCGGCCTTTTCCTTAGGGAAATTTTGTTTCTTATTTGCTGCTAAAAAATGGCGTCTGATTCAGTCAATGACTTTGATGGAACTAAATGAAAACGTGATAAATTAATGTCCGATATTTACAGGCTCCCGCTAGACGGCGTACTCGAGCGTTGCGATCGCGAATTGATAAAATTGTTTATCCACATAATTAAGGGATCATTTTTATTGACGCTAAATTTTATTAACCTATCCGGTTTTCATGACGCCAACACAAGTCGAATTTCCGTTCCAAGAAAATAGCATTGACTAAAATTAAAATCATTTGCGAAAAATTATGTACGTAATTTTTGAAGTCGTAATATTTTGAAGTCAATAGAGGTAACCCCTAAGAACGACCAACATCCATTAACTACCGTTTTACTGTGAAGCAGAGAGTGATCACTTCAGAGAGGTTTATTATTCTAATAATATGACAAAACAACTACTTCTAAAATATAAGTATTACTAATAAAACACTTGCCTTTTTGGTTTAAGGAACAAAAACACATTTTTTAAAGCTGTTTTTCGAAGTTCTGTCGCCAAGGGAAATAAATAAGAGCCGTAGTTTAAATGTCATACACTTGAAGCATTGCGGTGATTTTAAACTTTAAATATAATCTTCTCGTTAATAATTATCTGGGCTTTAGAACAGGCAAATAAATGTTTTATAAGTTAATAAACTTTTTTAAAAGTCCAGTTTGGCGACATTTTTCAACTTGCAGGAAAATTATCAAAAGCACTGCCTTATTCTCAGTTTTTGCAAATTTTTATCAGCGAAAGAAGTATTGAAGTAAGTTTTTAAATATCAAAAAATTAGACCACAAGAACTATTCATTTTTACTAAAATGTGGTTTTTCTCCATATTGGCGTTTTGCGCCATTTTTAAAATAAGCGTAGACAGCTTTGTCTTTAGATAGGCTAAACTTGACCTAACAGTCATGAGTAATATTTTCAAATTCACAGCTGTTAAAAAAATAGCATATTATTCACATAAAAGCATATTTCATATTACGACGTAGCCTTCGAAAAAAAGCCTTGGTCAATCTTTGTTTTTCATTGCTTGCTAAGTTAGCGAATAAGTGAAATTGAATATCTTTTTAAATGTATCGTAATACACTAGCAATAATTTCCTTAATTTAGCATTGTCATTGATGCACCAATTTTAAATGTTGATTTTTTGTTTTGTGTTAATATTTTTACTTATGCATAATTTATAAACTTAACGAACCTTTTGGTTTGTGGCAACTAAAGTACATAAACATTTTAATAAAGAAGTGCACTTAATTTCCATTTTTAGAAAATGAAGTATTACCTCATCTGAAGGCAATTTAAAATCAATATTGTCAAAAGATTTCCCGTTTGGGAGTGTTTAAAAAGAAAATATTCCCTCTCAAACTTCTCTAAATGATAAAGTTTGCTCCTTGAATTTGAATATTTATATTAAAATTCGCTTCAAAATGTGACAGACGAAAAGGAAATCGATAGTTTGAGTTTGAAAATGAAAAGCTTAATAACTTTATTTTCTCGGAAGAAATTGGAGAAGATGTTTATGAAAATCATTCTCCCAGTATATTTGCGTTTTCTTTCAGAATATTCTTATGCATTTGCTTTCAGTTTTTATTCCGCGCCATTACTTTTTATGTAAACTGAGAAGTAAAAATGGCGAAATTAAGAAAGTTGCATTCGGAAAATATTTCAACGTGTTGAATTGAAAAATGGTTTATTTATTCAGATTAAGTCCCGTTTTTAGAGTTCTGAGTTGAAAAAGTTGAAGAGCTCTTAAAGGAAAAAGGTATTTTTGATAGAGTTTTTATGTTGAAAGACGTAAAAAATACACCTGAAGTAGACAATGAGGTTATCTTTTAAACCAAAAATAAACGTCAATTTCAACCTGATTTTTCCCTCACAAAATTAACTTTATATATAACTCAGAAATAATTTTAGTTTAGAACGGTGATTCACATCTCAGATATACGTATTTGCTTGGAGTGTGGGGAGAAATCAATAAAATCGCAATGATAACTATAAGGTAGATTTCCATCAAATTCAAAGCAACCTCAAGTGTGAAAAAAAACTTCAATTATATACCTTGGGAGGTTGATCTCTTAAATTTGTTCTCGAAAACAACTTCAAATAAATTTCAAATTAACCTTGACACCTTGAAAAAACCTCACATATACCTCAAAAATACCTTAAATTTTTGTAAGGGAGATGCCAACCTGCACGACTGCATGGGTAATTTTTTTCTAGTGGTAGTGGTTGAAAGATTTAAGTCTTAACCCTTTCCGGCAAAATGTTGTTAATTTAGTAAAAATTAATCCAGAAATACCTACTTGCTCCACTTTAAAAAAAAATTTTTTTTTAGTAGTACTGAAATGTAAGTTATTTTTAGTTTTGTATTTTCATTTTAAGTAATTCGTCCACCACTACAAATCAAAAATTCAAAGTATATGAAATGCAATTTTATATCTTGTGGTGACACCAGGGCTCGAAAAGACTCAGAAATTTTACCCGTCCCCGAGGACAGCTTGTCCAACAATGTACCCGTCTTCCTTTGAAACTAACCCGTAGCTTCTAAATAAATAAAAATATAATTTTCTCTTATTTATTACTAACATTTATATATATTGCTCAATGAATTAGTAGTTACTAGGATTACATTATAAAAAAAAACCTAGTAGTAAAACCTAGTATTTCTTTTATGAAATAATTTAAATGACAAAGGTCAAGTTATCTGGAATGTCAATTTATCCGAGGGTACTGCGTTTTCTAAATGAATCAAATATGACGTTTGCCAGTTCCACAATCAAGCCAATGATTAACAGAGGTTTCTGCACAGAAATCTGAAAGGGGTTTTCCATTTAGGTAGATGTTCATAATTGCGTTTAACGATTCTTGTTTAAGACCAGTACGTAATGTGTTTTTTTGTAAGTTCATTGCTGAAAAACCTCTTTCAACCGCTGCAATACTCCAAGATAGAGAAAACATCAATTCCACCATGATCAGTAATCAGGCAGTTGCCTGATTAATATGATTTCTGACTTCTGACATAATGACATCTGTGTTCTGACAATGACATCTGGCTTCTGACATAAAAAGTCACCACTCTGAAATTTGAAGATTTTGATAATTAGCATACGCATTTTTATCCTGTTAGTTATTGTATAGAAGTATTGTATCATGTTTTGAAGTGATTTATTCTTTCCATTTATTCTAATAAGTAGCATTTTGAATTAAAGGATTTGCAAGGAGTTAATGCATGTTAAAGGGATGTGTGTTTGCCCATGACTTCATATATGTTAAACAAAAAATGATATGAAATGTTACTTTATTCTAGTTATCTCACGGTGAACTTTTTAAAATGCAAATTCCGGGTTTATGTCGATCTAAGTGCTGAGTAAAATATTTTTGACTCAAATGTACTAAACCAAGAATCGCCCGTTAAAAAATTCGTTCGTTACTACTAGACACATTTTTTCTACTAAGCAAAACATGTCCTCTCTGAAAGATTTCACACTTTTCTTTCAAATAAAAATAAGGCAATCGAAAAAAAAGTAAGATAACTTTGTTTCAGAAATTCAAATTTTTGATGCCTTATTATAATCTGATTTGTTTAAATAGCGGATCTAAAAAACAGCCAAATAAACAAATGGTAGTGAGTTTTTGTATAAAGATAAATGATTTTTTTTATTAAATCGATGGTTAATAAATCAAATATTATTACTACCTACATTATTCTAATGTGATGTAGCAGCTGTCAAAGCATCATCTCTTTCTGAAAGACTGATAGCAACATACTTTTGCCACAATTTTGCATCTATGAGAAAAAAATGCATTGCGAATCTCTCTCTTCAAATGATTCCATTGGGTAATAGTTAGATCTTATTAAATATAATTGGTTCTCGTTCTTTGCTGCGATTTACCTACTCCAGACTTCACCTTTATGGTAATGTCAAAATTTGAGAGGTGCTTAAATGATATTGTTGATAAAATATTTACATGCCCGATTGCGTTCGTAAAGGTAAAATTTGCATGCACTATTGAAATTTTCAAACGCCTCGGGCGTGTTGGACATGAAAGTATTTTTTTTTCTCAGTAAACTCTGATATACAGACATAAAACTTCATGTTTGTGTTAGCTTTAAAACACTCACGGGTGTCTGAAAAGGCAACAAAAAAAATTATGACTAATAAAATTGAAAATTTTATTAAAACAGATTAAAATTAGTAATTTTTTATAGCATATATTTTTTCAGTTTACTACTGAAATTGAATGCAACTAATGTTTTTGCTTTATATATTAGTATTTTTAGATGCAAGACATAATTTTATAATTTCATAGCCGTCGTTGAACAGACGACCCAATTTTTTGGATTTATAGCTACTAATGTTCAACTCCGTTGCTTTGTAATTTTGAATCTAATTCAAAAGACAAGGGAACTCCTTTATCAAGTTGAGGTAAGCGAAGATAGCTCCTTTGAGATACTAATATTTTATTAAACATATTTACATTTATATACAAGTTGGTTTGATTTACAAGAAGCATCATCACAGCAGGTGATGAGAGAAATACTGACAGGCTGTCATGTGCGTGCTGGTATTTATACAATTCAAATATGATGACGTCAGAACTCTTATTTCAGTTCACTTCAAAAATAAGTAAAAACACAATTGATTAAAGACAAACAGATAACAATATGAAATAAACTTGATTTTACGATGAGCGTCGAACCTATCACCACAAAGTATTGGGAGAAATGTGCCTTCGTGAAGGATTTTTGATGGAACCCCGCATTTGCGTTACATGGAGAGGATAACCACGAAAACCTACCACGGTTAGCTTGATGGCAAGGGGATTCTAACCCATGATTCGTCTACTATTGGGAATATTTTACGTCAGCACTGCCGTCGGTGCGAGCCGGGTGCGGAATCCGAATCAACCAGGGAGCCGAAACCGGGGTCACCTCATTGGGAGGTGAGTGCTCTATCCTCTAATCCACCACGGCTCAATGGAAGTCATAAGTAGTAGTTGCGATTTAATTATGAAGGAGATAATAAATAATTAAAAATTAATTAAGTTCCTACCACTTTTTACATTTTCAGTCGCATGTGCTATCCTTTCACTTATTATATTTAAACTAATTATTAAAGAGATAAATCTTTGGATTTAGCTAACTATTATATAATGAATAAAGTATGATTTTCAGACAAATTTAATAAAGTTTAAGGAACAAAAATTAAGTATTCTTTAAGAGCCTTGTTGGAAATAATGAACTTTTTACCGCAAAAGGATTTCTGCATATATTTACATTAAAATGAGTTCGAAATATTGATTTAGAACTTTTTCTTATATATCTTTCAATTTTTTAAAGAATTAAATAGGTTTTTTTTCTCATATTTTGCCCCTCCTTTCCGAAGCATTTAATCAATGAGCTAGCTCTGGGGTTTGTAAACTTTTCCAAGTCGATGAGGTAATTATTTAAATATGAAAGGCTGATAAAAAACTAATTTGAAAACATGATTAAAAACCGGCTCATGTGTGATGGAAAACATTTCTTACTAAGGATGAAGGATAAAAAAATAATATAATATAAACATTGGTTTATTGACGATAGTGGCTCAGAACGACAACCATTTTATTTAATTTTTAAAGATTCCAGTACTACTTGACCTATTACTTAAAAAAGTACTCTTGCGTCTTTGCTCTTTATCAAATCCGACGATTTTTTTTATTTTATAGTTTTACTTCCAGCAATTAAACATTTTCCCTCATAATTTTAACTTTCAGAACATCTCGGCATAATGATGCGGAGAAATTAATTTAAGCTTTATATTTATTGTTTCTGGTTGTAATTCTTGATAAATTTTATAAGTATGATGTAATATTTTAAAATTAATATAGTATGAGAAAAAGAAAAATCACTTTGTTGTTATAACACATCGAAAAATGGGTACAAAAGTAACCACTAAGATATAAAGACTTCGAATATTACGTCATACTTAGACATTTCGATAATATTTTTTGAACAACTCTAACATTTTAAACAGTAAAAACTTTGGTAGAAATATATCTTGCCCTAATGTAATACCGTTCATTAGGGACTAACGAGACTTTCTTAACTATAAAGAGACTATGTAATTTATACCGAGTTTCTCTTCGCTTACTTAGAAAATATCGCACTAGTTTAAATTGTTTTAGTTTTTTATTTCGGAATTTTCCTACAGTACATATAGACTGGAGATTATATAACATTGAAATGTTTATGTTTCAACTATGTCATTAGTTACAGCCAGTTTGCGATAAATGTAGTAGTTAATTTATTATTTTAACTGTTGGTTTAATATCGAACTACTAGATAATAGAGCCTAAAATATGTGTTTACTTTCAACATTTACTCTTATGTTCCGTTAATTGTTGACAAACAAAGAAATATTGTTACTACTTTTTCTTTTAATTTTAGAAGAACGGAAGCAACTTATTGGAGCGGCTTATAGCTTATTTACAAAGCTCAAAATTTGCAACCACTATACAGACAACCACTGCACATTTGCAACCACTACACATTTTGTGGCTGTTCAATGACTGTTCAGTGTCTTAACCCCTCAGCTAAAAATAATTAATACATAGCTAAAAATAATTAATAATGAAAAATTTAAGTAATATATAGATATATCAGAGTTAACGACGGGACTCATAAAACTTGTGCAGTTGCAAGACACTTAAAAGTACATCACATAGTTTATTTAAAAAAAAGTACTATTTTGTTTTTCTATTTTTCATGTTTGAAAAGTAAATTAATTTATTTAATTTTACTGAAATAACTACTTTACAAATCGAGAAAAACCTTTTATTTGCATGATATTATTTTACAATTTTTTTTTAAGTAGACAATTTACCTTCACAACCATTGTTGCCAAATCTGCATGTTTTCCAACAGGATTCTATTTCAATACTTAAAGTGATAACTAAAATTTATGTTTTGACATTTAATTCCTGATTTAATAAATTTGATTTTAAATAATTTTGATTATCATTACTCATAAATAATTAACAAATAGAATGTTTCACAATTATTTAAATTTAAGTTATTTTTTGCTAAGTATTTTTCATTTTAAGTAATTTTTCTAGCACAACATATTAAACATTCAAGGTACCATTTGAAATGCAACTTTATTGCATTCATCTCGTGGTTACTCTTTTAAGAAGTAGGCGTAATTATCCTTATTCTACAAGTTTTACTATTTAAATTGTTAACAATATATTAAACCTTTTGCAGGGAGCGGAGCAGTTGGTATCCCTGCACTTCATCGAATCCAGATGAAGATCAGGATGAATGGGTAAAAGACCGTAAGCAGCCTCAGGCACGCAGTTGTTTAATTAGTTTAGTTTAGATGTAATATGGGATGCATTAGAGATGTATTTAGATGTATTAAACTTAAAAAAAATCTTAGCTCACAGCTATTAATGCAATTTTATTACTGCCATAGAAAAGTTACTTTTAAAAAGTAGCGAGTAAAACTTAAGGAAATTTAAGCTCGAGTAACGAACAAAAATTAAAAAGTTTTGATTTTAACCTTTTCTAAGGCCGTGGTAATTATACTTACCACCACTTTTTAAAGTCACTGGGGAACTTTTTTTCCACTTTGAATTTAGATTTCCATTTGTTAATAACTTCAGCTTTCTTGAAATGCGTTTGAATAAAATTGGCAACCATTTGTCAGTTTAGAAAAAACGTATAAAAGTTTTAAAATATATAATTCCTTTTGAAGTTTGTAGCATTTATAAAGCTTATTTTATAAATAACTAAAAATAAGAGCCAATAAGTTCATAATAGGTCGTGGTAAATATAATTTCCCCCCAAAAAAGCATTAAAATTCAGATAAATTTTTTATAAGATAACTGAGCTTTTTTTCTTCTTATATCAATTACCATTCTTATAGTAAAAAGTTTAAAGTTTTAATTTTAAAAAGTAAATTTAGCTTAAGTACAAGTAGTACAAGTACTCGTTACTCTAGCTAAAGTACAAGTATTTTAAGCTAGAGTAAAAAGTAAAAAAAAAATTGATTTTAAAAAGTGACGAGTAAAAAATAAAAGTAAAAATACAAGTACGAAAGCGATTTTATGATACATTTCGAGAAAATCGAAAATTCGACGTAAATGTATATTTTATTAAAAAAATATAAGAAAAATTTATTTAAAATGCATTAAGTTTTAATTTAGCGGTATAATTTTTAAAATGCAGGAAAATGTTACAAAATTCTATTGAAAGTTTAAGGAAACTAAACGGGAAATCAAAATTCAATGTCTGCACACAAAAATGGAATTTCAAATCATGCTCATTTTAAAACTATTAAATCTTTAGAATTTCTATTCTTACTTTCGGAATTTTTAGAAACAAATTAATTTGTCTAACAAATTCGATAATATTATAATTTTTTTAAAGAAATAAGTAAAAAATTTTATTTATATACAGGTAAAATCCATTAAATTCATAAAATGCATTAAAGTAAGTGAATCACGTTCCCTCCCACCAGTCACCCTCTCCTTTTCATGAAATTGTAATCCTTAAAGGTGCTTAGAAAAAGAAGTTAGCTGTCAAAGAATATATAATACATAAATTTATGAATTAAAAAAAAAACTTCTTTGAAAAGGAAAATTTTTAAAAAAAATTCAGAAAAAAGCAATTTCTTTTGACATTCTCGTAACAAATTCTTCTACTTTTTTTCAAAAAAAGCAACGAAGAAAAGAGTAAACGTACTAAATTTAAAAGTAACGAAGAACAATTAAAATTTACTTTTACTTTCGTTATAAGTAATGAGTATTGCCAAGTATGATTACTGCTAGAAAAAATCGTTACACAAAATGTGCAGATGCTGACAGTAGATAATTGATTTTTAACTATTACGTAAATTTGAAAGCATCCAGGGCATTTTCCGGAAATTAGAATTAAACCATAGTTGCGGTTTTTTTTCTGTTTCTGTCTAGTTAACGATCGCTGTACCGATAATGATATAACGCCTTAATTACAAATCTAAACAGAAATCGTTTTAGCTGCGCAAACACTTCGTGTTTTGAAAAAAAAAATACTGTTTAAACTTTTAATATAGAAAAATTAAAAAAGCTGAGCGAAAATGAAATAAGGATAAGATATAATTTCGTCATCAGCTTACACGACTATACTTGAAAAAAGGAATGCTTTCTAACATTGTATTATAACCACAGCAAAATATATCAGTTCAATAGTGAGAGAATCTCCAAAAATGTGAAGCAAAAGCAAAAGTAGAACAAATTAAGCAAAACACAAAAACAAAATAAAACATATCAAGTAATATATATATATATATATATAATACCTGCCTACTTTTCCGCATTTGGCGAAAAATTTTATTCCTATATTTAAAGTGGTAGTAAAATGTATGTTTTATATACATTCCTTGCATTTATAAATTTAATATATTATGTTTTTCATCACCACTATTTTTAAAAACATCAAGCATATATATTAATATGTAATAATTTTGTGGTAGTTCACATAAGGATCTTGAAAATGCAGCGTATGTTTCTGCCTAAAATTGTAATTCAAATAAAGTCATCTTCGAAAAGATTAAAAGTTAACAGATATATATATATATATATATCCCAAAGCAAGTTAAAAAAATTAATAGTTTTCATCCTGATATTTTTATGGGTACAAAAGATCTTGAGTATTGTAAGATTTAAATACATATTTCTTAAATTACGAAAGAATCTTAGTAACCAAAGTATCTTTTTTGTTCCATAAGTAGAAAAAAAAATTAAAACTTCTCTTTTTTATTTTATTAGCAAGGTGATGCTTCATTTCCTGATTATAAACTGTCTTGATTGTTTGAATTAAAATGTGGTATCTGACTCCTTTTCAAGACTTTTAAGTATTGGAAGTTTCGGTTCCATATTTGTTTAAAAAAAGGCATATTTTGTAATTTTATCATTAAAAAATGTGAATTTTTGTTTAAATAATACCACGTGTTGGTGTTCTTAATAACTTCGTCACTTTTTTGGATGTTATGATCACTGCCAATTGAAATAATAATAATAATAAAAATAATCCGCAATATTTTAAAATGCAGTCTTACCTGTGGAAATGATAGGCACCCACTCAACATCCAAGCTGCAAAAACAGATTTATGAGCCTGCAATCGAGCTTTGATCCTGCGCATGGGAAATCTCACAGCACAAAGTCTATCAAATCCGATGACCACCAAAATGAAAGTGGACAGATACAATCCAAACATCTGAAAGAACTTGAACACTTTGCACGAGACATTACCGGCGTACCACTGGACCGAAAGTGTCCACAAGCCTTCCCCTATTATGCAAAACCATGTGACCATTAAATCAGCCACAGACAAGTGCACTAACAAAAGATAAACTGTTGAAGTTTTCTGTCTGCGGCGTCTCATGATGGACACAAGAGTAGCCAAATTGCCAAAAAGTGCCAAAAGTCCCAAAACGAGTAGAATAGTGCCTTTGACTAAAGTGTGAGATTGGAATGTGGGAGCATGTTTATCCGCGTTACAGAGGGAATTGTTTTGGCACATGGTATAATTATTTTCCAGGAGTGATTGATTGAAAAAAGTTGAGCTAAAGTACGATTCTGGAAAAAATGTTGCAGAATCAAAAGTTTCGTTATTCTGTAGCGTTTCATTTGTACTTAAATTCGTTAGCAGCATTTTGGGAGTATTAGTGGCTCAAAGTGATCCGTAATCTTGCATGCACTGCAAATTATCTTCCATTTCAGTTTTTAAGCTAAAAATCTTCCCGGTAGAATTTCCAACCAAATTAACTTTTATAATTTGAGATGGCGTTTTTAAATCTGAGCAATAATAACTTTTCAGGTAGACTTCAACATTAGATACCAATGAATTTTTATGAGCATTGAGGAGTTCGAGTAGTGTTCTAACTGGAAGTTTCTGAATAGAGTTTTGTATATTGAGACAATGTTTCACGTGGTTATAGGTGTTAAAAGAATTTCCTTTTTTAAAATGTGCTGCCATAGAAATCATTGATGCAATAAGAAATTCGAAACTTTATGGAGTTCTCAAGTAAAATTAAATACTGTTTTTCAAAGTTATGAGGGAATTATCAAAACATTTATTTAACGTAGAATTACGTTTTAAAAATAGAGCAATTGTATTCATTGATTTTTTTTCCACTATACAATTGCTGCTAAAATCTTCTTAGTTTTAGTTGAGATATTTGGATGCAAAGTCCACAAAGTGTTTTAATGTAGATAAAAAATAATATCTAGTGTCAATATTTCGAATTTTGTAATGTATTGTAAATAAATAAAATAAATAAATGCTTATTCAAATAATCATTGAGATCTAGACTTAAAAATTTTCAAACTTTGTACCCATATCTTTCATATTTTTTCTGCACATTGTTGAATTATTTTATTTAAAATTTTTTTTTTAAATTTGAATTCAAGGATTATTTTTTAATAATATCTTATCTTACTGACATGCATTGTCCATGCACTGAAATCGTTTTATTGCCAAATTCTAACAATTTCTCGGCAAAATGTTTTTTTCCCCAAATATTCATATTTTGGAAATTGATGTTGATATTCTTTTCCGTATTTTTTCCAGCTATCTTCTCCCACGAATTTCTTCATCTGACACAACTTCAAATCCTTTTCTTGGATTGTTAGAAAACTTTGTGAACAAAGTTTTTTTATCTCGCCAGCCAAACTTGTTGAATATTAAAACACGAAAAGAAAAAATGATTATACTAAAAAAATTAATTTCTTAAAAAAAGCACCTTAAGACACTTTAATTTTAAAATTTGAAGTTTCGTTCCAAAGTTCACTAAAAAAATGATTTATCCAAGCGAGAAAAGTACGGATCCGACAAGAAGAGATGAAAGATCTTTTTGGTAAAGATCCGAATCATTCACTGATGGTTAGGAAAAGGATGAAACTCGCCTGCCATGGAAATAACTTTCAGGTGGAAAGTGACGATAGTGACATCTGGTGGAGAAAAAATATGCCGAAATGCAGAGCTTCATGTCACAAATAAATGTATTTTCTGTGATTGTCATGTTCTTATGGTTGTTTGTCTCAACAATAATTTTCTCTAACAAATTGGTAAAGAATGTTAAAAATGATGTTATTTGATTTAACTTTTCACAAATATTTAGTTGAATATTTAGTTGAATTGTTTATTAAAATCCTCAATAATAGTATTTATCACAGAAATAAAGATAAGATAATGATAATTATCATGATTATATTTAAATGATAATTATCATGATTATATCCAAAAGATAATTATCATGATTATATTTATAGATATTAAAGTGTATCGATAGCGTTTTTATATATTCTTATTTCTTATTATAAATTGTTAAATAAAGGAAAATATTACGACAAAAAGATAAATTCAGGACCGAAATAAGCGATTCTTCACATGTATCATGTTTAGAGTATTTATTATTGTGAGATAAATTGTAAAATGTAATTTTTTAACATAATATGAATCCTTAGTTTTTCTTTAATGAAGCAAAATATAATAATTGAAAAGGACTCACTCCAGAAGGAGAGTAGTGTTTAGTTTGGAGTATTATGCCTAACATGGAGTAATTTACTAAATAAATAGTAAAATGTAATTTAAAACATATTATGAATTACCTGATTTTCTTTAATAAAGAAAAAAGATAACGAAAAAATGGTTCAATTGAGAAAAAGAGAAATATTTCGCCAGTGGTGTTATGCCTTAAAGTGGAATAATTTATTAAATTAATTGTAAAATGTAATTTTTAAACAAAATATGAACATCCAGTTTTTTTTTAATAACGCAAAATATAAATAAAAAAAGGATTCACCAGAGAAGGAGATAAATGTTTCGTCCGTGGTGTTATCAGTGGAGTAATTTGTTAAATAAATATTGTAAAATGTAATTTAAAACATATTATGAATTTCCAGATTTTGTTTAATAAAGCAAAACATAACGAAGAAAAAAAGGAATTCAATTGAGAGAAAGGGAAATGTTTCGTCAGTGGTGTTATGTTTAAAGTGGAGTAATTTTCTAAATTTGTAAAATGTAATTTTCTAACGTAATAAGAATCTCCAGTTTTTTCTTAATAATGCAAAAAATAACTAAGAGAAAAAGGTTTCACTAGAGAAATGTTTCGTAAGTGGTATTATGCCTACAATGGTGTAATTTACTAAATTAGTTGTAAAATGTAATTTTTTACTCAATATGAATCTTCAGTTTTCTATTAAAGCAAAAAATAACAAAGAGAAAAATAATGCACTAGAGAAAGCGAGGGGTATTTCGTCAGGGGTGTTCTTTTTATTACGGAGTAATTTGCTAAATAGATGGAGAATTGTAATTTCTTAACATAAAACGAATCTTTAGGTTTTCTTTAATAAAGAAAAAAAAAGATTCGCTTGAAAAATAGAGAAATATTTCGTCAGTGTTATGCTTACATCAGAGTAATTTAGTAAATATATCACATAACAAATAAGAACAACACAATATGAATATCTGTTTTTTTTTTTCATAAAGCAAAAAATAACAGCATGAGAAATTTCTTTAAAATTCTTTAACGAAAGAAGAAACAATTCTACATTGGCATTCTGTCTACAATTATGTTTCTTAATTGTGAAAAACAATGTCTGACATAACGTGAATCATTATACATTCTTCAATAAATCTAAAAGTGACAAAAGGAAATGCATTAATGGTCTGAAAAACAATCTAACTATCTAAAAAAAGGGAGCAAACCTATAATATGTTGTGTTGCGTGAATTACTGCAAATACTTTACTCATTCCGAAATGTAAAAAAGTCAAGTGGGAAAAAGTACATTGGCTGGCGTTAAATCTTAAGAAGAGAAAATTCTACACTTGCATTCTGTTTTTTTTTTTTTTTTAAATTTCGAAACATAATTCAAGACACAACTTGAATCACTATAAATTTTTCTTCGTTCAGAAAAAATTTACTGCAAAAAACTGTCATTTGATTTGAGAGATAAACGAAATGCAAGGATTGCTTTTGCAGTCTTTTTACATCGAAAAATTTAATTAAATACTTCGAAACAATTCATTTAAAATTAATTATTATTTATTAATTATTAGTATTATATTATTACAGATAGGAAAGTATAAAAAGTTATAATATAGTAAAAATATATGTTCTTCTTGGATTCTAGGAAGATACCATTTTCAAAATATTTTTTCGTTTTTAAACTCAACGTGACAATTTTTAAATTTATATTTTTTAATTTTGTTATCCAAACCGCAACCTCTTCTTAAAAGACAAAATAGTTTCCGTTAAATATGTATAAAAAAATGTTAGACCAATAACATTTTTATATTCCCGAATAAATTTACCATAATTGATTGTATTTTCAAATAAATTGTCCATTCATTTGATCCGTAACGATAATTAAAGAATTAGAATTATTTTAATTGCTCTCAGTTCAGTGTGTAACTCCGCAGCGCTAATTAAAACCAATTTTTGATTTTTTTTACACTAGAAATATCCAAGCCCTTCTGAACTAGACCACTTAACTATTTTCCTTCAATCAATAAATTTATATAATATTGCAGTTATTAATGACAACTCACTATTTACATCATTTTACTTTGAAATGAAACGTTTTCCAATTGGTTTTTTCTATAGGATGCAACAAGCTGGAAAAATATAAAAAGGAACGATGGAAAAAGATTGAAGAAACATTGTTTTTATTATTTAATACGCACCTTAATATATTTATTTATTAAGATTTTTTTCCAATGCCCCAACTATGTTAACATTTCGTCAATTCAGGCATTTTACAGAACAGGTTTGTTGCCGCTCTTTCAACATTACTCCCAAAGTAAGGACAGAGAATGAAGGAACACCCATGCCTTGCCGGGATTTGAACCCAGAATCTTTCTGATACAAGGCCAGTTCCCTGATCCCTACGCAGTCCGGTAGGCTTGTTTAATATTAAGATAGCCGGCCAGGTGGCTGAGTGGTCAGCGTGCCTGACTGTGAAGTCAAATGGTTGTCGGTTCAAATCCCGCTCAGGGCATGGATGCTTCATTCTGAGTGTTGTTCTCTATTGTGTGATGTGTGAATGTGGCTCACCCTATTAACGGGCGATGTGTGAATGTGGCTCACCCTATTAACGGGCGATGTGGCGTGAATAATGTTGCTCGACTCCACGACTAAGGTTCACAGGTGCCCACTGGGTAACGTTAAATGAGCAACACTTCCGGCATCTTCCGGCCAAAGAACGGAAACTCAGTGCCAGACGTAAACTAAATATGTTTATTAAGATATGTTTCCTTAACTGACCAATCTTTTTCCAAAAATTAAGATCAAACAAAAACCTTTAAAACAGTCTTTACCACTTTTAAAGTTTTCACCATAATTTGTCATTACTCTTGAAAATCTGCATAAAATGTGTGGCAATGCAAAATCTTCCTGGTAAACAACTTACCGTTGTGGTTTGGGATTTTTTGTGCAGTTTAAAGGGATATTAAACTTAGGGAATTGTATAAAAACCGATAAATTAAATTTTTTACGAATATTAAGAAATTTTTTTAAATAACTTAACTTACTTTTACTTAGAAGGAAATCAGCTACAAAAAAAAGTTATAAATATCTGAACATTTTTCAATATTAAATACACTACTTTTATTCTAACAAAACGTATAATTCGTACAGTTCTGCCAACTACTATGGGTTTTGAAAAATATTTTATAACATGAAAGACTTCTAAAACCGATAATTTGTTGATATTTTATAAGCCGCACTACTAATAAACTGGGACAAATTGACACTTTACATAAACTTTAGAATCGTTCAAATGTAGCGTAGTGGAAAATAATTTACTTTACAAAAAATCATATATTAAGACACAAAATTATTCTAAAAGAAATTTTTCTAAAGAACTAAAAGAAATTTTACCATTAAGTTAACAGTTATGGGTTCTTGAAAAACAAAATTCAATGCGAAAGAGTTTACTTACTACAGTTTATGTTAAAAAGTACATAAAAATATTTTTAAAATTTCTTTATCATGTTAAGCCGCCTGTAACTAACAATAAAAAAGTTTAGCGTTGTTGAATGTTATAATTGCAACAAGAAGTAGTTTTCTTATCATTGCTGCAAACTTTAACACACTTCAAAGCGAAACCATGGATATGAATATAATTACTAAAGAATAGTAAATGGATTTTTTTTAAACTTTTTAATAAAGTAAACAAAAACGACAGACAATACATTGGTATGGCTTTCATTTTAATGTTTATAAATTATTTGAAATATAACTAATTAAACTAAACAACAACAGAAATATAAATTTTTCTACAAGTTTAAGTAATACAATGATAACACCTCCTACCAGTATTCGAAAGATTTACCATGGATGGTATTTGCATAGAATCCGAATTTAAGATTTTTACAAAAGAAATATTTCCCCTGGCAGAAATTTTTAAAACATTTCGAATTCATGTAAAACCTTTATCAAAACTTCAGAGCATGGCTTCTCACTCTTTCATGCTACTTCACTTCAGTTCACTTGTCAAATGTTCATTCATCAGAGTCAGCGAGGGAGGTAAATTGCATAAAAAAAGGTAAAAGTTTGATACCTAAGAAGATATTGCTTTTTATTTTTTTGCGTAATATTTAAGGCTGGATGTAGAAACGGATGAATAAATAAATAATTTTGAAGTGTTGCTGACGTCATATCACTGAAAAAGTGCTCGCAAATCGGCTTGATGTATTTGTCTTCTTCTAGATCATCGTACTGGAAATTGTCCTTAAAGTCTGTCGTAATTACATAGCTTTATCAAAGAATATCTAGTTAATTTGGAGACGTGCTTGTCTAGCTTTTCTGCTTTAAGATTTTTTCTGGAGATCTTTATTTCTTGAGAACCATCTTGAATTATTTTTTTTTTCAGAAATTTATTTTGAAGGTGGTAAGTTTGTTCATTTGCGTTTCTGAATTGCTGCTGATGCTTAAGTGAGAATCTGTCTGATCACTGAAATGTAAATAAGTCATTTTAAACTGATATTTTTTGATTTAGTACGAATAAGATCTTGAAGTTCGTTTATTTATTTTTTAACTTTTTAAATAGTTCTTATTTATTTATTTTATAACCGCAGTTGAACAGCCGAACCGATTTTGGGTTTACGACTACTACAGCCGACTACTACAGTTCGACTCCACAGCCTTGTAACTTTGAATCCAATCCAAAAGACAAGGGAACTCTTGAATCTAGTATTGGGGGAATTTTGCCTTCGTAGAGGACTTTTCGATGGTACTAACCATCATTTTGCGTTACATGGAGAGGAAGACTACGAGAACCTACCACTCTCAGCCTGACGGCTAGGGGACTCTAATCCATGATCCGTCTGCCACTGAGGATATTTTATGTCAGCACTGTGGTCAAGGCAAGCCGGATGCGGAATTTGTATCGACCAGCCATCGCTGGTATTCGAACCCGGTTCACCTCATTGGAAGGCGAACGCTCTAACCCCTGAGCCATCACGGCTATTGATTAGCTTTTAATCTTTTCTACATGGTCCTTTCACGTGAATGTTGTGTTTATTGCCAGATCAAGATAAGTCGCCTTTTGCACTATTAAAGCATGATCATTGAAGAAGTGAAAAAGAAGTAGATTTTTGACTTTTTGTTATGATCAGTATGTCACAAATGCCTTCTGAACCAATGCTATAAGTTTTATATGTGCAAGGAAGGTATAAAAGAGGCATGAAAAATATTATACTATTTTAATTTTCTTCAATTTAACGTCTTTAGCGCATTTATTTTCAAAACCATATAGCAAAAAAAAAATCTTTATTTAAATTTTTTAAAAGTAAACTGTTTCTTATACTTTTTAACCTAGTTGCTCTTGAATTATTTTTATTTAACAAACTAAGTCAACATTCGCAAACCGCAAGTAATTATAAAACAAAATAAAGAAAAAGGGAAAAAGAACTTTAGCAGGATTTAAGAGGATTAGAGATAATTCTATTTGTAGTTGAAATGCATCAAATTATGAGTTACACCCTGTGGGAAATATTTAAAATTATTCTTCTTCTCATTAAAGAATTTATTTTGTACAAAAAAAACGAGAAAAAAAAGCAAAACAAAAAAAACTCAAAACGTCAGATTTAAGTGCAAAAAACGTAAGCTTTATCTATTTCAAAATTTTCTTACAACTAGTGTTTATTAAAATTAAATAATATATGAAGTGATACATTTTGGAGTTCCTTTTTTTAAAAAAAATAACTATTCTACAAGCAACAAAACTGAAGTTTCTATGTGATAGTTAAACAGTAATCATAAAATAAATGAATATGTGGCTCCTGGAAACCATTAATTCTACACATTTCCTGACATTTATAAAGGAATTTTATTTTTACAAGCGTGTTTTTTGAAAAGTTAATTAATTTAACTTATTCTTCGCCAAGACATATTTTTGTACTGATCTGAAAAGTGCTTTTAGTAAAAATGTGATAAAACTCTTAAACTTAATCTAATTGGATATTTCCAATGTTAGGTACCGTTTTGTTTTCAAAGAAATCGCCGACGTATTATTTGAGAAGAAAAATGTGGATATTTATGTTATTAATACATTACTGTAGACAGAAATGTTTCATTGTTTCTCCTGAATAAATTTTAAAAATTAAATAATTGGAACAACAGTCTTTTTTTCTGAATAAATGAACAGAGAATCTGCAGTGGTTATTGAATTTAATAATATATTCAAAAGCATATCATTTGTAATTTGAAAAAAAAAGTAACGGTAATGTTTTTGAATTTTTTTTTATTGTGCTTAAACAACGTACTTATTAAATTATATAATTTATGAAAAAAGAGTTATTGTAGTAAATATTGAAGGAAAACGAAGAACAGATAAGATTTGCAAATATAATTCGCTCAAGTTTTTTTTTTTTAAATCTAAATTTTATTCACCAATCTCAGCTTCTAATTTTTATAACTGTAAGCATGTATCAACAGCATATTAAATTTTATAATTTGCGAAAAAATATTTTTTTTCAAACAAAGCAAATGACTCATAAGATTCAAAAAAATATATTGAAGGAAAATAAAGAACGATATATTGAAAGAAATAAGATAATTTTGGAATATAAATAGTTTTTGCGTGAGTGTAAGATTTTTTCTTCTTCTTTGGAATGGCGATTTTGTTGTTGAGTTAATAAATTCTCCCTTTTATTAAACGTACTAGTAGAATTTTCTGAATTATTTGATTCGAAGTCCGTTAAGTTTTATTTGAAGACAATTTTAATTTTGTATTTTTAATTTTTGGCAACGATCTCGTTCTGATTCGAGCAAAACAACAATGCATACTGAAAAAATATGGTTTTATAAAATTTTACTCAAAAGTTGGGACCTAAGTTTTAATGATTACAGTGCCTGTCATTTCATTTTTATTAAATAGTAAACTAGGTTCTAATTTAAGCTTAAGTCATAAGATAGACCTGCGAAATATATTGGTTCGTTTTTATGTTACGTTTATCTGGGAGCTAGGCAGGAGTAAGCAAACACTTCTTACTAACTGTATATAAACAGTCTTTCCCTTAGCAGAAAATATTTTGATAGATTTTACATGACAAAACTGTTGGCACAATTTGAAAGATCATGCCTTCAGATTTTAAAAATGGCGTCCTTTTTACCCATGCAAATTCCAGATCGACCAAACTGATGAGAGGTTGTTCATTACTTCTTTCCAATTTTAAATTAGTTAAATTGGAATGCAGTATTTATGTTAGAATGATTTTCCAATTATATGGTATTGAAATGAAAAACAGCTTTTAATTCCCTACGCTAATTTTAGGGGATGTGAATCTAAAAAGAAAATTAATACTAATTTCAAAAAGCTTTCGAACTGAGCCACCAGTATTGCAATGATTTTTTCCATGATCTTTCGAAAGATTACCTGCCAAAAGAAAGATTATTAACAAAGCTTAAGTATACTTTATTATCGTCGTAAGACAGCCGATCAAGTTTTTTGAGTTTACGACTACCGATGCTCAACGCCGCAGTCTTGTAATTTTGAACTCAATCCAGAAGACAAGCGAACTCCAGAATCAAGTGTTTTGAGAAATGTAGCCTTCGTGGAGGACTTTTTCGCGTTACATAGATAGGAAAACCACAAAAAACCTCACACAATTAGTCTGACGGCAAGGAGACTCTAACCTATGATCCATCTACCACTGAAGATATTTCACGTCAGCACTGTGGTCGGTGCGAGCCGGTTGTGAAATCCACCAGCTATTGCTTTGAATCGAACCCAGTTCACCTCATTTGGAGGTGAACGCTCTATCCCCTCAGCCATCTCGGCTCTGAGCTTAGTTATAGAAGTGTTTCCATATTCACTCAAAATTGGGTCGGCTGTTCAACGACGGTTAAAAATTATAATAGGCTACATATATTTGCTATATATTCTATCCCCAATCTACCAACGCAGTTTTTATATATATATATATAAAAAGAAACTCAGAGGCAGCTAAACGTTCATCCACAAGTATGAGGAAATTAGAAATTCATATTGTTTTTGATCGACCTATATTGATCAGTATATATATATATATATATATATATATATATATATATATATATATATATATATATATATATATATATATATATATATATATATATATATATATATATATATATATATATATATATATATATATATATATATATATATATATGATATATATACCGCTCAGCCACCGGCCATATATATACTATATATATATATATATGACCGGTAGCTGAGCGGTAGCACTTCGCGCTGTCGTGCCACAGGTCCCCGGTTCGATCCTCGGGCCGGGCAAGTTTGACTCAGCCTTTCATCCCTTCAGTGAGTCGATAAATGAGTACCAAGCATGCTTGGGAACTAAACACTGGGGGTTTCGCGTTCGGCTGACCACCTGACCGGAACATCTGCTCCTGCATCCCAGAGCCCAAGGTCAAGAAAACTGAGATGGGCACAGTAGGCCTTGGCCCTCTATGCGCTGTCGCGCCACTGAGTTATATATATATATATATATATATATATATAATATCACTATTATTATTATTATTAAAAATAAACTAAGAACAATTTTATCAATAAAACTTGAAAATGCTCTTGTGAACACACAATAGTTATTACAAAAGCAATAAGGATAAATCTTCAATAAAGATTCGATTGGTGTTGTTTAAAGACAAATCGAAGTCATTGAAGCTTTCATTCTTTATGTACTTTTTTCTCTCTATATTCTTCATTAGAGACACTGACTATATTTAATCTTAGGAGGTAGAAAACTTTTCAGAAGTAAGTAAGCCGAATGCCCCTCGGGAATCTTATAATCAGGAATTATATGTTTATCCTCACAAAATACTTGCAGGAAAAAAGGGAGAAAAAAAAGAAAAACGACGTCATTTTTTGATTTATATATCAACGATTGATCACTAGAAATACTTTTTCCCTTAGAGATAGATGTATTGAAAAATTACTTCGTAGTTCAATTTAGTGATTCTGATAATTCTTACCTTTAATACCTTATTGATACTAGTATAATATATTATTGTTCTTTATAAATGTTTTACTGTTGATATCACTAAAAATTTGACAAAATAGGTAATCTTAACATCACAGCCAGCATTTGTCGACAATTTTTGTTTTCCAAAGACATCATATTAGAAAGTTTATAGAGGTATATCTACGCTTTCGACCATGTCAACCTTCATCTATCAAAAGGTACCTCAGTTGCAGTATTTGCGAAAGACCGGGAGAGCTGTATTAGGTTCACCGGATTTTAAGTGCTTGTGGTGAGAGCTGTATTAAGTTCACCGATTTCTGAACATTAGTCGCGCGAGCTGTATTAAACTCACGACTGTGTATGTGGCCTCTCGTGGTGTGTAAATGAGACTGAAGAGCAACAGCGCGAGGGGGCAACTCTTCCTATAACTGAAAGCCACCACACGATTTAGTGTAGGTAGTCCGATTCGACCACTCTGAAGGTAAATCAGTTTACGAAAGAGCCCTTTAATAGAAAATCTAGTAAATATAAGATAGTGGTAGCAAATATACGCCTAAAAATTTGTTTAATTTTTAATACAATTGGTTAGTCTTATTTACTTGTGAACCACTACAGATTCAATTCTCAAATATACAGTCAATTCGGTATAACTCGAAGTACGATAACTCGAATATTACTATAACTCGCTTTTTTATGAGGACCCGACCCTTTTATCCTTAATTTCATGTTAATTATTCTCAATTACTCGAATTTTACTCCCTTTAACTCGATTTTTTTTTGGATCTTTTAAAGCAAGAAAAAAAGGCTAGGAGCTGATATCTTGCCCCTTCCTTTGCAACACACACACAATATTGTCTTTCGCTCTCTTCATGGAAAAGCTAAAGCTGTCCCTCTTCAAGTATGTGAACAGTGGTTAAATGAAACGTTGCCAAATTTACTTCAAGGATACAGTGAAAATGATGTTTTCAATATTGATGAAATGAGTTTATATTTCGATTGTCTTCCAAATAAGACTATGATGTTTAAGGATGAAAACTGCTCAGGGGGTAAAATGAGCAAGGAACGTTTGACTGTCCTAGTTAGAGGAAATGCGTCTGGGACAAAGAAATTGTCCTTACTTGTTATTGGAAAATACCGGAATCCCCGATGTTTCAAGAATGTAAAAACGTATCCTTTGGATTACAAGTCTACCAAAAATTTTTGGATGACATCAGTTTCATCTGAAGACTATGTAAGAAAATTGGATCGGAAATTCTTCGCTAAAAAAAGAAAACTGATACACTTTGTGGATAAATGCACAGCGCATAGTGACACAACAGCAAAGTTGCAGCCGATGAACCAGTGTATCATAAAGTGCTTCAAACAGTCTTATCGTAAATGGCTTGTCAGAAAAATGATCTTAAATATTGTAAGCATTTAGAAGATTTGTAATTAATAATCATTAATTAAATAATGCGACAATATTTTGAAAGTCCAAAACCGAAACTAACGGTAAGTCGATCTTCCGATACGTCGAAGTTTTTCATCAGTCCTATCAGATTCGAGTTATCGCGAATTCACTGTATATGAAAAATTTCTCTCAATTATTTTTAAAGAAAGAATTTGGATTCATGCGCACAACTGATTCACTTTTTAAATAGTCTGCGCAGACAACTTAAAAAAAACCGTGTGGAGGCTTTCTGATGGAGGAGGATGGTGACGCAGATACTAATAGAAAGTCAACTACATCATGTGGATTCGAACCCGGTGCGCCTTATTGGTAGACAAGCGCTCTATTCCCTGAGCCACCACCCCTCTATTATCTAAATTGAATATAATTGCTCTCTATGAGCATTAACTAAACCAGATACTGAATTTATTTGTTCAAAACGCAAAAAAATAAATACACAGTGCGTTAAGAAAAAAAGAAAAGGACCACCCTGAATAACCTTTGATATAATGACAGAATCTTAACATTCTTCACGATAGTTTAAGTAACGAAATTAAGGACTAAAACGTATTTTCTCTGAATCAACATACCTTTATGATGTATAAACATACTGAACAAACATTTTTTCGACGGATTCAGATGTCAGGGAAAATCCGCAATCTGGAAAATATGGTGCCTATAATTTGGTCAGGTGAGTGTTCCGCAGTATGAACTCCTTTATATTAATTTTACTTTTTGCTTATTTTGCTATTACTGGAGAATTTCTAATACGATTTGAAAACTCTATGCATATAATTATAAAGCTCATTTATCCAAAGATAAATCAATGAAAAAAATAAATTTTAGTAAATATTTATTATTTTATTTAGCAATAGTCGAAAAAGTTTTGAGTTGTAAGGTATACAATTTTTGCATCATTTTAAAGTACCTAATTTTACATGGTAAAATACAAAGTTTGAGCAAAATTCGTTGAATAGTTCTTGCAAAATCGAATTTTTTTTTTTAAAAAAACGTAAATTTATAATTCGATTTTCCAGGAGCTATTCCATCGATTTCGTTCAAAATTTGTATTTTGTCGAGTAAAATTAAATACTTTAAAATGATGTAAAAATTTACTATTCAAAAAGTTTTCGCCTCTTGTTAAATAAAATAATAATATAAAATAGTACATATTTCCATTGGAGTACTGCTAATATTTCTTCTCCTTTCACATCAAATAATTTTTTTTGAATCACATTCGTAGTTTTCTGATAGCAAAAAGTAAATTTGTTTAAAATTCGGCTTTTCACTTTCCATATTATAAAAGGCACCAACCAAAAACTACAGCGTAGAATCAAGCAAACTTATTAACAAGCAAGCCATACTATGTTAGCTGTCAAAATATATAATGATTTTGCTGTGCATGTATGAAGATGGATGTTAAAAAACATAATTAAGTCTCATGTGGAGACAAAAACAAAATTACTTTCTAAACAACTCAGTCGTTTTTTTAATAATGTTACGACTTTTAATACAAAACTGAAAAGCTCATGACGTTAAAGGTAGCAAACAGACGAGTATTCTTTTTGTTTTAAATGATAAGTATTCTCAAAGTCTGGTACCTTTACATTCTGGTAGAGTTTTGAAATAAAATATTTTCAATCATTATAAATATCATATTTAACTTCAGCAATCATTACAACTGTGTTTAAGGCAACAGACTTTCACCCTTTGAGAGTAAGTCGTAATTTCTCGTTAAATTTAGAGTAAGAAAAAGGAATCAGGTTCAGATGTGTTTCGAGAAGGATTTGAGGGGGATTAAAATAGGAAATAGAACGTAATAATCACTGTGAGCAAACTCTGGAGGTGTTAAATGTCGAGAGTCATTAGCCAACTGGAATCACGTGGAAAGTATTAAATTCTCATTAGGGTTCATTTCGCATTTAACGGGGGAAATGATGTTATTATGAATAGATAAGCAACACGATAACATTTGTTACTCGATTAGGCTTAGCTGTGAATATAGCATAATTCATTTGCTCATTAAGCAATTGTAAATCAAAAAATGAGTTTGACTCTCGAGTTAACATTTGAATACCTTCTATGAATAGTGGACGAATTCTGCTGTTAGGACTTTTGTATTAGTTTGGCAACTTAGTTCTCGTCATTTTTTTAGAAATTCTTTTGAAAGTTTAAAGTGTTGGAGTCTAGTTTTTTTTCCTGTTAGTTTCTATGTCCTTTGATGCGAATTTTCATGAAAAAGCTAGTTTAATGGTTTTGAAACAATTTTAAGTTATGGACAGTCGTTGAGGTTGTGATTCCATTATAGGCATTACGTATTTCCTAGCTTTTAAAATTTCTTTAATTTAATAAGTTCTTTCCTAAATCATTTCTAATCTAATTATAATTGAATTAAATCATTTATTTAATTTTGATCACATTTCATAAAAAAGCAAATACAAATATTTTTCAAAATTATTTTCTTAAAAATTAATGTGACGGCTAGCTTCTTAATTCAGTGCAAGTGTTTAACTCATTAACTCAGTATCTCGACTATTCGAATTTATATATTTTATATCTATTTTAAATCTATTTAAATCTATTTTTAACTTTAAGCTGCTGTGTTCCTCTTACTACGAAAATATTTTGGTTACGGGGTTATTTTAGATTCTCCTGGTCAATTTGGCAACTTTACTGTATCCGGATTATTTAAAATTTAGTATTAATAAGGCGGGGTTGGCATTGTTTTTTGGCTATATTATCTATCGATAACTCTCCAACCTTGACTCTCTTCCCATGCTCCTAGGTGTTTGTTAGTAACTATTCATTCACTGGTAATTTAAAACTCTTGGCGTTTGAACTGGAATGTTTTAGGATGCTTGGTAGCCTCTCAGTCCGACAGTTTACTGGTGCATTTGTCACACAACTAGTTATTATTGCGACATACCAGGAAAATGACATTTTGATATTCAATTAGATTTTTTAAATAAACAAAACAGTCAATGCTGGCTATTGAGAAAAGTGAACTATCTGTGACTGCTATACTATTTATTAACAGTTATAACGTGGGAGCACTGAGAAAAGGGAACGATATATATGTGACTGCTATACTAATTATTGACAGTTATAATGCGTTAGCACTGAAAAAAGGGAACGATATATATGTGACTGCTATACTATTTATTAACAGTTACAATGTGTGAGCACTGAGAAAAGGGAACGATATATATGTGACTGCTATACTATTTATTAACAGTTGTAATGTGTGAGCACTGGGAAAAGGGAACGATATATATGTGACTGCTATACTATTTATTAACAGTTTTAATGTGTGAGCACTGAGAAAAGGGAACGATATATATGTGACTGATATACTATTTATTAACAGTTATAATGTGTGAGCACTGAGAAAAGAGAGCGGTATATATGTGATAACTATATTTATTAACAATTATAATGTGTGAGCACAGGGAAAAGTGAACTATCTGTTACTCCTACACTATTTATTAACAGTGATAATATGTGAGCACTTAGAAAAGTGACTACTATACTATTTTTAAACAGTTGTAATGTGCTAACACTAAGAAAAAGGAACTATCTGTGACTATTATATTATATTAACAGTTTCTACTAGTAGTGTTGCTCTATGTGCTTCTATTTGTAAAAATTACTTAATCATACATACAGACGTTGCAATCATGAAAATAAGTAGTAATCACGTATAGTTACTCGCCTTGTAAAAAAAAGCAGAAATAAGTGTTTCTTCCCCTCCTTTTCAGAAGAAGAATTGTTCTGTTTCTTATGATGTAATTTTATCATAAAAATAATAATAATAAAAAAGAAACTTTGTGAACTAAAATTCCGCTCTTTCGTTCTCCAATTTTTGATTCATTACATTACAACACAAGAGTCAATCTTCGAGATATATATATCGCTTTTCAGGAAGGAGTTGAACCGTAATTGTATCATACATCTGATGTTTCTGATTTAATTTAGTGAAAAAGAACTTCCAATAACGATTTTTTTCGTGTAACTGATCCTGTATATTTTTATAAAAGTTACTTCATTTCGATTGTCTGACCTTTCCTTCAAATTTATCTGAGCATTTTCGGATTACTCTACATATAATCAATTCCTGAAAGTAATCACTATAAATCTTACTGAGCCTTCATCGAACTAGGCTTTTCTTAACTAAAACTATTAGTACTATTAAAATCTTCCTCCTCGGAATTGGCTGTTCGATTTATAAGTGGTAGTTATTAGATTTTGCGAGAGAAAATTTATTCGCTACAAAACGAAGTTTTGCTGCATTTTTCATGAAATGCATATTTTCTTGGACAAATGTCGGAAGAACTAGTTTTAAAGAAATACTATTTTTTCATGAAAGGGAATTTAAAATGGAGAATTATACAGAAATTGTAACAAGGTTGAGTAATGTTTTTAAAATTTCAAAATTTTATAAGACTTTAATGCTAACCACCCTCTTATTTTTTTTATTATTATTTAGAACTTAATTTAAGCTTTCTGGGGATTTCGCAATCGATGCAAAAAATGTAAGCTATTAGGGTATGAGAAGTGATACAAAATCCACGTGCACGAAAGTGTAACTAATTTTAAATATTATATAATTTATATAATAAATATTATATAATTCAGAAAATATATATTTTTCTTTTTAAGAGAAGTTCTGTGATCTGCATGAAGCTTTTAAATTGATGCTTACGTAATATTTTAAAATAATATAGTCATGAACATGCAGGTCCGTGTATGCGTACCCTGGTACGTACAGCAAAATTTATGACAATGTATTAGTCAAGTGATATCTCACAGTATTATAAGTATTCAATTTTATATTCAATTTCATTTAGCAATATTTTTGTGTGTGATTTAGCTAATTGTTTTATATTAATTACATGCATACATTTAATAACTTTAATATTTTCCATAATTCATTTCCATAATAATATTTTTTTCCATAATGGTGTGTGAAATTTTACCCACAAGAATTAAATATTTTTTTGTAATTAAAATCATGTTCTGTTCAATAATTATTTATTCTGCTTCGTTTGCATAATTAAAACAGTTTTGAAAGAGATATTGCATGCAATAATGCATTAATACACATTGGTATTGCAATGAGTATTGCAAAAAAAAAAAAAGAAAAGAAAAAGCAACCTCATTGCAAAAAAAAGAAATTCTAAATAATTATTAAATCAATTCATCATTGTACTTAAATAAACCATAACATAACATTACTCATGTTTGGTTTTACTTCAGGTGTAATTTAACATTAGAAATATTTATATTATTTTACCTAGTTGAAACCTGAGGTCCATGTATTAACTAAGCCCCTTGGTTATTCTTAGCCACCTGATTCTAGCTCCCTGGTTGTGTGATTCGTATTTTGTTTATTATATTATGACTCATGGTAGTAAAATAGAAATTCGGATCGGTAAAATATCTTTCTGTTATTTTACTTTACACTTCAGTAGAGCAAATTTTCTGTAAAACGTAAAATAAGAAAAAGAAAAATGAAATAATTTCAAAAGAATATTATTAATAAAATTAATTTCAGACCTAAATAAAACAAAGGTAAAATATAAATCAAAACAATTCATTGAAAACACAATCAAATTGCAAAATTGCTTAAAATTTTTTCTGTTTTGTCTCATACTACACTTTCGAGATTGTTCTTCAAGTGAATGTATTTTAACGCAAACTTTACTCAAAAAGTATTCATGTACTATATTCTGCACGTACAGGTTGATTAGTACTCTTCAGTTTAACTTACAAAACTGTTTCCAACAAGCTATTAAAACATATTCATTAAACATATTTTTGTAAAGCACATCATATATGTTACTGTGAATGACCGAAATTGGTGACTGTTGATTTCCACCTGACAATTACTTAGTCGCTTTGGTAAATGTCCGAAATATATACAATGGCTGGTTAAGTGCCACTGCCCGG